>NW_021145116.1:12500-185924 GCF_900634775.1 Gouania willdenowi
CCACCTTTCCTGTAAGTACGACACTTATTGAAATAAATAAAGTCTTGTGGTGAACTTTCATTGAGAATAGTATTACTGATACCATCATTCAACCACGTTTCATTAAGAAATAAAAAGTCCAAGTGATGTGTTAAAATAATATCATTAATTAGTAGTGACTTGTTAACAAGAGATCTAACATTAAGAAGAGCTAATTTTAAAGACTTTACTGGAGACACTGGTGGACTTTTTGAATGACATGTTATAGGAGTCACATTTTTATCTCTATAAGCTTTTTGTTTTTCTTTAATTTCACAATTTTATCTGTGTTACCTGTCACCACAGGAATTAAAGAAGCTGCATTAACTCCATAGGGCCCTGACTTTTTCTGGTTGTTCCTAAAAATAGAGCTATTGCAGTCTAGACCCAGCACACATCAGACCTGTGTCGCTCTAAGTTGAACACAGCTGGCCTGAGGAGAAGAGTGATCCTGAGCCTGGTATCGTCGAGGTGGGATGGGTGGTGCAGATTGACCATGGTGGGGTAAAGGGTGGGGTGTTAGTCTTGTGCCAGCCAGAACCAGCTCGTTCATCTGGGCAGTTAAATCCAAGAAGGCAGGGGTAGGAGAGAAGCTGGATGAGGTGGAAGTAGGTGAATTTTGGGGTGAAGCAGGTGGGTCCTGAGATGCGGGGGTTGGGTTGACCTCTTCATTTTGGCGATTTTTATTTCTTGCTGGAAGCTCATTGACTCCATGTTCTTTCCTTGTTGTTTTGTTCTCTGATGGTACATGTTGTCCTCTGTCTTTATCAGAACTGATAGCAGTGTGACTGGTGAAGTAAAACAAGTTGGATGTGAAGAGTTTTACTCCAGCCTTGTTTAGACGCAGTCCATCTGCTCTATAAAGATGACGACGTTCCCAAAAAATAGGAACATTTTCTATAAAATTTAGTGAAAGGGCAGCACAAGCCGAAGACAAAAATTTATTCAAAGAGTAAATCCTTGAGAATTTCAGATCTCCTTTGTGGACTGGAGGTATCTGGCCACTGATGAACACTTTAGGCTGTATACAGCTCACAGTTTTTAGCAGATGGGTGAAATCCTGCTTTAACACCTCAGACTCCTCCTTGGCTAAATCATTTAACCCAAAATGAATCACAACATTTTTCAAATGTGGGTAATCTGCAACGATATGCAAGATTTTGTCAGCCAGGTCTGATACTGTGTCATTAGGTAAGCAGATCACTTTCACGTTGCTGCTAAACATCTTCTGAGCATCTTTAACAGAAACGTCTCCCACTATCAGTGTGTGAGGTTGTTGCTTTGGCCGACCATGTCGCTTTTGTTTTCCTGAAGCACTTTCAGTCTTCGCAGTTCCAGAAGGTTGTGTGTTGACCTCATTAGAGCAGATCCTAGGTCATTCAGCAGTGGGACGAATCGATTACCCAGTTCTACATGAAACTGGGTTTGTGACTTGGTGATACTCCTGCCTTTAGCAGATGTCCACTTTTGTGCCTGGGCAGACAAGGGAGTTGATGTTGAGGCTGCAGTCTGAGAAGCCAGTGCAGGCCAGTCCATCTCATTATTGATATCAGGGCGCTTTGCTCGGCCCGTTAGCCTTTGAAGTGGATATGACTTTTTCTTAGGCTTAGCTCCCAGAGTATTCCAGGGAGGACTCACACCTGTTGGCTTATCAACGGGAACAGGATCCTCCCTAGGCCTGATAGCTTTGTTAGCACGGGCTGGTAGCGAGTTAGCTTTATCCACTCCGCTGTTTTGAAACAGCGGCACAGTCGTATCATTATCATATCCACAGTGTCCATTAACCTCAATGTTTACTTGTATTCCTCGCACTGTAGTCTCCAGTTCAGTAATCTTTTGGAGGAGACTGCTGTATTCTGTTGTGGAAAGAGCCATTCTTCTGCTAGTTAGCTTGCTACTTGTAGCTAGCTAGCTTGCTACTTAGCTTTCCAGTTGAGCCAGTAAATAAAAAAGCAGTAGATGATTACCTCAGAGCCAGAGTCAGATGGTAAATGATAGAGTTTGATGTTGAGGTATCGTATCATTTCTCAGAAGAAAAAGTTCATGTTTAGTAAATAAATTCCTCTGCGAGCTCCGCTCTGCTCTTTAGCTGCTGTCAGCTCAGCTGCAGGAAGTACTGGTATTTTGAGAACAGGACACGTGTAGATTTCTGATCAATTCATTATAGTTGTTCAGGACTAACAGGAACTCCACATACTGATAATTGGTATTATCACATGTTCACTAACACGACATGACCTAAGAAGAGAAATAAAATAAGATTAAAAATAAATAAATAGTTTACAGTCTTGTTCCAGGTTCTGCTGTCATAATATTCCCATCCTTGTACTTCCAATGTTTAAATGTTTTGTTTTTAAGGTTCATGTTACATTTTGAAAAAGGTTGCACTTTATTTCTGGCTTATTGATTTTTGTTGGTAAAATTATGACCTTTCTTTCAGACATTTCATTTATTTGGGCTTGTATTTGTGATGTTCTGTTTTTGGTTACATTTAGATGAATAAATTAATACACTACACTTTGCTCCTCAAGACACTGTGTTTGTTTTCATTCTACAGAGTTAGTGAGTATGTGTCCCAGAACACTGAAACACCATATATATATATATATTTATATTATTTATACATTAGCAGCAGTACAATGTACCATTTCCATTTTTTCTGGTTTCTATGGGTTAATATACCAGTAATATGTGTTTATATGTATATTTATACACTCGGAAATACCCGGATAGACCTGATGATGAGCTGCTACACTCCGTTACTGTCCTGCTGTCGGCTGAACAAAGAGAAGTCCTGACGGTCATGTTGTCCTCTTCCTCCATGAGTTCTCTGTGGTGTTGTTCATATATATCAGGAAACGCCAACTATGAACTTTTCATCAGCTAACGAGCACTTCTGACACCGCTATCATTGCGGAATGCGGATGTTTATGTGCCGTAAAGCGTCGCGCGGTACCAACGTCATCACATTTTGCGCGCGGGTCGAGTTGTGCGTGCGCATGCGCGGCCAACCGTATCAGTCTGGCACAGTGTTTGGACCACCTCTTCCAGCAGGACCATCGGGCCGTTAACCCCCCTGTGGTGCAGTTCACACCTACGCAGGCCAGACAATGGCCCCCCATGGTTTCACACATGCACAGAGCTGGTTAGGAACGGCCCTGGTTACCAGTGTGAGTACAGCCTGAGAGTTTTTTTTTTTTCCGATTGCTGACAAGTATTGGTTGAAACTGAAGTCACATGTTCAAAACTCTAAACACAGCCTGTACATCCATCAGTCATCTCAGCTCAACAGTTACTCTCATCTCCAAAAGTGTTTCTCACCAACAAAACACTTCATACACGTCTCAAATGAAGCTCACTCAACCACAACACTAACAAATAATCTCATCTAGTCACTCTGAGCTCACTGAACTACTAAATACTAACAACAAAGAGCATTACATTGTCAGGTAAATCAGTATTTTAATACAAAATAAGATCTTTGCACAAAAAAATATAAAAATTACTGTAAACAAAAAAATAATTTATAGGGTTCAGTTATATAAAACACAAAATACTATAATCAATATATTTCATTTAGCTGATGTGTTTTGAAGCATTTTAAAAATGTGCTGTAAACGTTTAGTGTTTTGCAGGTGGTGAACTAATTATAATAACTCATCATTATTAATAATAAAAACTAGTGAGTGAGAAAAGAGTTGATGAATGTTGTTGACTGTGGTCAGTGAATGTATTTTGTGTGAAAACAATGAAAAATGAGTCACAGTTTATTCCACATGGACTGAGAGATTTGCAGACCGTGTTCAGAGTTTTGAACATGTGACTTCAGATTAGACCAATGCTTGTTAGCATTGAACAAAAACACTAATACACATGAAAAATAGTCACACTGACCAAAAACAAATCTAATATAATAACACTTACCCTCCTTGATCTTAATCGGTCACGTCTGAGCTGAACTCCACAGCTGCAATGAAGATGTGGTTTGTACTGAAGCTCAGTAGAAGTTCCCCTGCTACCCTGATTTACATGTGTAGCTCACAGCATTTTCATTTACATGTTAAAGCCTCTCCTAGAATTGAGGGGAAAGGTCATGGGGGTCCTCCCCCCAGAAATGTTTTAACAAAAGACATGCAAATTCCTGCATTCTGGTGAATTTTAGCTGCAAGAACAAGTAAAAAATCTAAATAAAAACGTTGGTACAATAATTTTTCTGAACTCAGTCACACTTCTGTCACAACCAGTGTTGTTCTAGTTACTGAAAAAACGTAACTAGTTACTGTTACTAGTTACTTCATTCACAAATGAACTCAGTTACTATTTTGATTACTTTCCCCAAAAACTAATGAGTTACATGAAAAAGTAACTTTTGAGTTACTTTTTCTTAAAGAATGCATTATTTTTTGGGTCATCTGTGTCTGTACAGCTTCATATCAGCGCTGTATCAGAAAATAATCCACTGTTGATCAACTCTGTGGTGGAGGAACAGTGGTTAATGAAGCTGACTCAGAGGGTCAGAGGTTTGAATCCCTCCTACTCCTACTGTATTAACATTGCTTTGGATAAAAGCCTCTGATAAATGAAATGTTACTGTATCAAACCCTACAGTTTATAATCATTTACATTAACAGTACTAAACTCTGCTCAGTATTAATCTTTACAAATACCAATCTGACTGAAACACTAAGTATTCTATTCTTTCAATACCAGTTTATTTACCTGAGACCAGCAGAAACTGAAAATGTTACAAGGAATTCTGAAATAAATAACACAAAACAACCTGAATATTATTCAGAATCAAAGGTCAAAACTTAAAGTGGCTTCAGCTTCATAAAACAGTTGTGTTTAGCCTTAGAATGTTCCTTTACAGGCATCAAAGAATGGAATGGGCTCCAAGATCATCTAAAGAACAACACAGCTTCTCATGGACAGTCAAAGATTGACTTTAGCACAACCATGTACGTAAGCAATGAGACTAATCAGATATAACTGAGGCAGATTGAAACTAAAAAGACAGTTTGGAAGAAAAATACACAAAATCTAAATTTTTAACAAATAATTCTAATTTAAATACTAAACTTAATACACATTAAACAACTCACATACAGATACCAAATAAATCAAATAAAGCAGGCACAATAGACCCCTAAATAATAAATAATAATAAATCAATTAATAGATCTTTAACATAATTTGTGTTGCTTTAAATCAGCAGTAAATTTAATCTTTAACTAACTACAAGAAATTGATCATTTGATTTGTAAATGTAAAATATCTTCTAATTAAAAGAATACTGTAGATATACACTTTTGAAATCTATGATTTGGCCTTTATAATTTATGTGTGTCTTTATCTTTGATTTTTGCCTAATGGCAACAATTACATGATGTTTTTGGAATTATTTACTCCGATTTAAATCATTCAGAATTAAAGTGGTAATTCCTGAACAAGGTTTACATGGAAAACAGGTTTATTGGTCTTTAGATAATTCCGCTTTAGGGCTGGGGGTTGGGAAGGCTCTGACTGGACAGGGGGACAGGGGTTTATCAGGAAAAACATACAACAAACATTTTATTGTCGTCTATGAAACAGAAGACCACACACGAGAATTGTTTTCACCTTTATTTTGATTTAGTTTTGAAGCATCAGCTCAACAATAACACACGGCTTCAGTTTGGACCACGAAGCTGAAGGAGATATGAACTAATCACTGGTAAAACTCTGAAAACAATCACCATTAATAAATATTATCTCCCTGGTAAAGACAGTAGCTCTAATAACTGGTAAAATGATAAACTGGTGATATTACAGCCTGAGAATGCAGTACTGGGACGCATTTATTCCGCCTCTGGGTCCTAGTGCCAGCCATCCCATGAAGCCTGTTACATTTACCGAGGTTCGTGTGTGTTTAATAAGTCCGTGTATGTCCGTGTGAAAGTCTGCATGCTTATGCCTTTGTCCATCCACTCTTTTCATTATATCCATGTCTTTTAAGGCTCTTATCAAATAGTCTAGGCTGGAGTCCGGGCCGTCGCTATCTTGGATTAAGTTGTGGCGGCTCAGCTCTGTGACTTCCTTCAAAACAACAGCCTGTTCGAGGACTTCCAGTCAGGTTTTAGAGCTCAACACAGCACAGAGACTGCTTTAGTTAAAGTAACTAATGATCTACTCTGGGCTTCAGATGAAGGACGACTCTCAGTGCTGGTTTTATTAGATCTTAGTGCAGCTTTTGACACTATATTCTACTAGAGAGATTAGAGGAATTACTTGGAATCACAGGGACTGCCCTAAACTGGTTTAAGTCCTACCTATCTGATAGGTACCAGTTTGTACACGTGAATAATAAGTCTTCTGTGTACACTAAAGTAAGCTACGGGGTTCCTCAGGGCTCTGTGCTAGGTCCAATCCTCTTCTGTATCTATATGATCCCCCTTGGTAATGTTATGAGAAAATACTCTGTTAACTTTCACTGCTATGCTGATGATACCCAACTGTATGTATCAATGAAGCCAGGTGAGACAAATCAGCTATCTAAACTTGAGGCCTGTCTAAAGGACATTAGGGCCTGGATGGACCAAAATTTTCTTCTTCTCAACTCAGACAAGACTGAGGTCATTGTACTGGGCCCACGACACCTTAGAGAAACCTATGCTAGCCTAACTGCCCTAGATGGCATTACTCTGGCACGAAGCACAACTGTTAGAAACCTTGGGGTTCTATTTGATCAGGATTTATCCTTCAACTCTCACATAAAACAAACTTCAAGAACTGCCTTCTTTCATCTCCGTAACATTGCTAAAATCAGATCTATCCTGTCTCAGGGCGACGCCGAAAAACTAGTCCATGCTTTTGTTACCTCTAGACTGGATTATTGTAATTCTCTTTTAGCAGGCTGCCCGAGCAAGTCGCTTAAGACACTTCAGCTGGTTCAAAATGCTGCAGCACGTGTACTGACTAAAACTAGGAGAAGAGATCACATTACTCCTGTATTAGCCTCTCTGCATTGGCTTCCCATAAAATATAGAATAGAATTCAAGATTCTTCTTCTCACTTATAAAGCCTTAAATGGACAGGCACCAGTCTATCTCAAGGAGCTTGTAGTGCCATACAATCCCCCCAGAACACTACGCTCTCAAAATGCTGGACTACTCGTTGTTCCATTCATCTCTAAAAGTAGTATAGGAGGAAGAGCTTTCAGTTATCAGGCCCCACTTCTCTGGAACCATCTACCAACCACGGTTCGGGGGGCAGACACCCTCTCTACCTTTAAGGTTAGGCTCAAAACATTCCTCTTTGATAAAGCTTTTAGTTAGGAACCAGCTCATAGCTCATAGTTAAGATGCAATAGGCATAGACTGCCGGGGGGGGGGGGGGGGTCTGGCATGCTCGGTTGGAGAGAGGTTGGAGAGGGCGTTAAGAGAGAGGTCATTTAGGTTAGAGAGGGACCGGAGAGGGTCCCATTCCTCTCTCTAACACTCCCTCTATGTCTGCTTCTTCCCTTGTGTGTTTGCTCCTGTTCTCCTTCTGGCTTTTGTCTTGCAGGTCCGTGGGATCCTCAGTGTGGAGTTACAGAGTCTCAACAACTCTGTCTCCACCCTTTCCTCTGCACACACCCAACACAGCATAACGTGGATGGCTGTTCATCATAGGAATGGGATCCACACAAGGTTCCTGCTGCTTAACAGAAGGTTTTCCTTGCCGCCATGATGAATTCATGTTGGGTGTGGGATACATATGTATGTGTATATACGTATATATGCATATGTGTGTATCCATAAAATGAAGAGTCCGTCCTTAAGACTGCTCTACTGTAAAGTGCCTTGAGATACCATTGGTTATGATTTGGCGCTATACAAATAAAGATTGATTGATTGATTAAACTCTGTCAATAGTTGCATAAGCACATACATGAACAAAGTCACACAAGCTCATTTTACATCACAACTTTCTCCACATTATTGCCTGTATTCTTTCAGACCATAGTTCAGACCCCACCATTTGTTATCAGCCCTTGGCATGTATTACATTTTTTGTCCACATGATGGCGTAGTGGAGCATGTATCACTGCGACCCTTCGAACCATGTGCTGAGTAATAGGCTGCGATCCCTCAATGCTTCATGAGGCTTCATATTGCCATCACTAATAGTTATATTCATTTAGTTATTTTCAGTTAAAATTATTTATTTGAGATTATTTAGGTAGTTTATGTGTAAATGTGTTTGACTTCCTGGTCTGTTAAACGTTCACGTACCGTGTCATTAAGCTGAGAAGCTGTGACGTGTAGAGGACGTTGGAGCTCAGATTACAGCCTGAGCAGAGCAGCCACAGCTTAAATAAGGAACCTAATCAAACTGATCAATTTCACCTGAGGCAGGAGGGGGCGGAGTCATCTACTCAATCTGTGTGCGTCGTTCATTCTTTGGAGATTCAGGTTCAAAACCAAATCAAAACAACAAATAAACAGTAAAGTTATTTTGTTTTACCAATTTAAAACCAAAAAAGAAATAAAAGAAAAAAACATAATCAGTGCTTTTTTGTTTTAAATTAAAAAGATTAATGGAAAAATCTTGTTCTGTTTGTGTGATATTTAGATATTTATTGTTACTAGGGGTGTCCCGATCTGATGATATCAGCCTGAAAACAAACATTGGATATCGGATTCAATTTTCCAATTATTTTTTATTATATATATTTATTTAATTGTAGAATACTGTAGATATTATGCTAAAGGCTAAAATTTATACAACCAACTGGTTAATAATAAATGGGTCAGTGTTTCTCATCCCTACTGTTGCTGACTTTTGTTCTGAGTAATAGGGATGGGTGATATTGACCAAAAAAAATAAAATATTTCTGGTATTTATCATGATAACGATAAAAATCATGATAAATAAAAAGTATAAATAAAAAAAATAATTAAAAATGTCACAACTTAGTGTAAACAGGTTCTTTACAAACACAAATAAATGTTAATACATCAACATTAGACACATTTAAAAAGACAACAATAACTGCTGAGTCATTGAGTTCATGAGCTGATATTTTATGGATTATATTAGTGCATGTGGGTCACTATTATTATTGTATGTAATTCATTTATTATTGTCTAATGGGACCAGCTTTGTCTGTGAACACGTGAAATATAATGAAAATATTACTGCAATTCACAAGTTGGGACGAATGAATAGTGACATTATTTATGCTCACATTTATTTCACACAACGAATGAAAAAGTTGTATCGGGACATCCTGAGTTTTAACACTCCAAGACTCAAACTCATGCTAAATTTAACCACTAGATGGCACTCTCTTTGAATACTAAACTATACCTTTTATATTAAATCTAATTACTAAGGGATTTTTGCCCTAAAAACTAATGATTGTAACACCCTAGGCCTCAAACTAATGCCAACTTTCACCACTAGAGGGCACTCTAAGTATTTTAACACCTTATACCAGACATAAGCAACTGGCGGCCAGGGGGCCACAAACGGTCCTCTGTCTAATTTTATGCTGCCTTTAAAGTAAATGTACAAAATGACAGAAAAATACACAAAACAAAAGCAAAAATACATTAAAAAAAATACAGTGACTTACACCATTGCAGGAAAATACAGTAAAAGACAAGAGAAAAACACTCCAAAAACACAAACTACAAAAATGAACAAAACAACAACAGTAATACACAAAATGACAAAAGATACAAAAATACAGAAAATTACAACAAAAGTAAAAAAAAAGACAAGAAAAACACTAAAAGACTCTACAGTAACCTACAGTACTAATAAACAAGCAAAACAACAACAGAAATACACAAAAATACTCCCAAAAAAAAAGCAAAATGACACAAATACACAATATGAGTCCAAAAAACATATTGTACAGGAAAAATACACAAAAGCATGATAGAAATGCACAAAATGCCTCAACCCTAACCCTAACCCTACAAGCAAGACAACAACAGAAGACTGAAAAACACACACAATGACTATAGTATTGGTGTGTGTGGTGTAGGGTTAGGGTGTGTTGGGCTGTGTCTAAATAGTCCCTCCTATCTCCTTTCTTATTCACTTTTCCTTAACCCCATGGATAATGTCACAGTGTTAAGGAAAGGAGTTAGGAAAGGAGTTAGGAAAGGGCATCACGTTTGTTTAGACAATCAGACACACTTCCTCTAGGTGATGCAATAATCTCTTTTCCTTATCTTAAAGAACACTCGGACGCTCTTTATCATGGCTTAAACACTTCCGGTGGTGAAGGGACAGTGGATAGGAAAGGAGATAGGAGGAACTATTAGGACGCAGCCTTGGTGTGTTGTCAAGTCCTCCACCACAATGGAAAGGTAGTTAGTATAAAAGCATAAACTATAGAATATAACAGTATTTGTTCATGAAATAATCAGCCACTCAAACAATATCATTAATCAACAGTCAGAACACATGTAAACAAAGACACACATTAGCAGAGAAAGCTGCAGTAACCATGATGCCTTCATGACCATGGGAAATCTCAGCATCAGTTCACCACTGAATACACACAGTGGAACATAACCAGAACATAGACCAGACCAGGTGGTCTATGTGTGGAGCACAGACCTGACTGAAGAACCAATCATATTTGTTCTCTGAGCTCCAGCAGAAAGTGAGGAATGAGTAAAATCAGTAAATAATCATCAGTGAATGTGAAAAACTAAACACAACACTGTTAATATCCTGTCACACTACTATCAGAAATCACTTTAGAAATGATATCACAACAATATACAAGTGTTTATTAATAAATATTATTAATGTAATAGAGATTAAAAAAATCTAAATTAAAAATGACCCGACAGCTGAGCGTGAAAATAATAATAAATAATCATTTAAAGTGTAGTGTGTTTACATTATAGCTGCTAGCATCTTAACACACAGAATAATATAAGAAGAAAAGAACACACACACTATTTGGAAGCTGTTCATAAAGTTTAAGGTCAAACTCATACTGTCGGGGAGAATTTCACTCCACAAACACACACAGACCTTTGCTGCTTTATTATTATTTATTTCATTTCTTAAAAAATAAAACAAACGATATAAACTATTTTCACAGAGTTTTGCGCGGGATGTTGAGCAGCTTCACTTAGGTTTTACAGGAAGCTACGCCTCTACGTTTGAGCACGCGCATTGCGAAACGTAACAAAGTCACATAACTACAAAAACTACACATTTATTGTTAGAGTGCCATAACTTTTGATTTAAACATGTTTATTACCTGTCTTTGAAAAATGACGCCAAATCCAGGTACGTTGAGAATCTTTTGAAAAGCAACAGGCTCCTCCCCCTTTGAAAAGCGGCTCAGAGGTCACGAGGACTTTTCTTTTCTTTTTAGTAGCAGCTTTAGACGTTGTCAGTCCTGGAATGGGTAACTGTAGTTTGGGGGGCGCTCCTCCATGACGCCCTGCTGCTCAGTGACACCTGTGTGCTGTGGTGACGGTGCGCGCGCATTCACTTTAATTGACAGTGGCCAGTTCCAGGAAGTCGATGCCTATTGGCTGGGCAAAGTCGGCGCTTTCTTTCATTTGTATAGGGGTCTATGGACGAAGGCGGGACTTATATATATATTACTGTATATGAATGACCACCAGTAAAATAATAGTTAGGTATTTTAAAAGAATGATACATAAACATAGATTTAAATATTTCCCTTTCTCTTCTGTTGTAATTTTATATTCTTCTTTCAATATTGTTGTTTGTTGTTGTTTTTTAGATGATTATCTTTTATTTGTGTGTCTTATATTTCTTTTATATTTTCTTTTGCCTTTATTGGAACAAGTTTGCATATTTATTTAGTTATTTTGGAGAAAGAACCAATCAATGTATTCTCATATTAGCCATTATTTACAAAGAAAACATGTTTGTAATGGCTTTAAATTGGAATTACAAGAAAACATAAACATTAAATATGAAAATTCATTAAAATAAATCACTATAAGCTAATGTTTGGGGGGGTGGCCTGGGGCTCCTTGGCCCCCACTCTCTCTGCTGGCCTGGCTGCATCTTTGGTTGACATCAGTGGTTCTTACACATACATTGGTCTACGATGCACTGGCATGTCTTAGACTGTAGATAAAAGCACTATTATACCTAAGCTTCACACTGGTCACCAGACTGGTTTGATTACACAACACAATAAGCACAATGTACACAACTACAACTACACATCTCACTCTCACTTTACAATAATCAACTCTTCTCCACCTTTATATTTACCACCTCCAGTCTCTCCTCCCTGTTCCCTTCAACATAGAAAATAGCATTTATTGTTGAGAGAAATATGCTTCAACCTAAAACTCAACAACTTCTTAACAATGACACAATATGGGTCACATTGTTAAGAAAACTGAGTCCGAGGTATTCATGATCCCCAAAAACTAAAACAATAATTATGTACAGCATGCAACGAAGAGCAAAAACAAGGTAAACCATCAGTGCTCCCTGCACCTCTTAAACCTCACCACATGGTGGCGGTGTCCTCTTGTTGTTACATGACTGTGTGTCTGTCATTCAGACTAAGGACTGACCTCCACATCAGAGGTTCTCTAACTTTTTAATCCATGTACCCCGTTTGTCCTATTGGAACATTTTGCTCAGAATTCTGTTAAAAAAAACATCTATAAATCATAATAATGGAATGAATGAGTGATAACACACATTTTATATCATCTAATTTTGTAAATAAGTGAAATATAACAGTATTTAGATTTATTTCTATTGTTTTTATCATTTGCTGCATGGTTTGGAACCAAGAGTCACTATTGTATTTTCATTTCATGTTTTAATCAAAATATCTATATTGATTTTGTGTACTTTGTTTTTGTTTGTTTCTCTGTTATTTTTGTGTATTTTGTAGTGATGTTGTGTATTTTTCTCTATTTATTGTTGTTTTGTGTGTTGCTGGTAATGTTTACCCCAAATTTTTAATGCCTTATTTTGTTCATTTTCCACTCTCTCTCTCTCTCAAGTACCCCCTGTAGTGCCATTGTGTACCCCTAGGGTACACGTACCCCCATGTGAGAAACATCGCTTTATAACTTCAAATGATATTAAATGAAATGGTAATGGGACAGATAAAATAAAACTAGTGTTTATACACTGGACCACAGAACATCTTTACTTTTAGGACATTAAGATTTACAACTTCAAATAAAAGTCAGCTTCAATAAGTGTGAAGAGGCCGAGGCTATTGTTTGAAAATGTTTTAAATATCATTATTTTATTAGGAAAAAACGAGACGTAGAATCACTGCATTCACGACCAAACCTGCCAAGATGCCAGAGCTTCAAGAATATTTGTGTGAAAAATACATCTGCACACTCGGATCAATGCAAGTAAAAAAATAACTCCCCAAGCTTTGGGTCAGAGGACCATCATCAGGTTCACAAACAGCATAGTCACAATGAACAGGCTTATATAATACAGGCAATCACCACTCCTGGTCACATGGGAGATGTAGTTCAGAAGCAGGAGGAGGAGTTTGTAGTTCTGACTGCACATCAATGAATAAAGGAAAGAAAGGAAGCATAATAGATATCCATCAGAATATATACACAAAGACAACTAAACTAATTATATACATTCATAAACAGGATGCAAATAGAAAAATACATAATATTAAAGGATGAGGGCATTGCCTACACATTAGGCTGACATTCATTAAATGCAGTGCCTACAACCTTTTAAGAAATTATAATAAAACAAAATCTACATTTAAGCCCTTTGGGCGTAGACAGTCTGGTGTGTGAATCCAAAAGACTTCTTTTTGACACATTATTATGTCAGTATCTCCTCCTTCCTGGTTAATATACATGTAGAGCATTAAAATGGATGAGCACTGGATTGTTAGGATCAACACGTCTGATGGAGCTTTTATCTTGGTTTCTCCTCTGTTTCAGACTAAATACTTTAACCTACACACACACAGCCTGTCACAGGCCAACTTTTACAGGTCTGAGATGTTTAAAGTTAAAAGGTTTGTCAGTGTTTTTGCATTGGACACAACATGGATAATTACCATTCTTCAAAGGTGCCACGAGGGTCTGACTTAGAGCACTATGTATACTAACCCTGACCCTGTGACCGAGGTTTGACACAAAGTGGTTTGTCTTTGAATTTATTGCTGAGTAAAGGATGATTTGAAATGAAATGCCAGTGATTGTATTTTTAATTATATAGGCTTTTGGAGAGAAAGTGGTGATACATGACCCTGAGAACGTTTTATCTCTTTTAACACTTTTTTGTGTTAAAGTTCAGAGCGTGGTGTAGAGAGTATTGTAGGCCTCAATAATACTTTCAGGAGAAAAACCTCTAGTCAAAAAGTGTTGGTTCATGTCAGAGGCACGACCCACTAAGTTCTCAGTGGAGTTGCAGATACTGTATGTCTACGTCTATAAAATAGACCCTGTACGAGTGCTTTTGGGTGAGAGCTGATGGCCAAAAGGAGGGAGTTGTGATCAGTCTCCTTCTGGTAGAGTGAGGTAGAAAGTTTTCAATCTTCTAAATTAACCCACAAATCTAGAAAATGAACATGTTTATCATCAGATTCTGCTGAAAGCTTCAAATCATGTTATTGAGATATTTCAAGCCAAAAAATGTGTGACTTCTCAGTTTCTCAGGATGTACAAAGGTTAGATGTTGAAACTGTTTGTAGTTATCTAGAATAGACCAGTGGTTTTTACACTTTTTAGGTTCTAGTCCTTCTTTCTCTTATTACTGAATCCAAGTCACCCCTTTGTCCAACTACAACATTTTGCTTAGAAATCTGTTTGAAAACATCTATAGATCATAATGATAGAATGAATGTGATAACACACATTAAATCTCATTTTGTAAATTAGTGAACGAAACCTCCCGTGGGCCAAAGTGAAAGCTCTGCTGGGTTGAATTTGGGCCACAGGCCTTGACTTTGACACGCCTACCCTGACTGGGAACATTAGCGAGAAGCTGTCCTACATTAGCCTGAGCTGCCTCCTTCTTTTAGTCTCATTAAAACATTAAAACACCTGGAGGTAAAATACAGAAACCCGTTTACTGCTCATCTGAGCCACATGTGATTAGGAGAGAGGAATGATAAATAGCTGCTACACCACCTCCACGGCCTATGTCTCGTGGCATATGAGTATTTAAATGACTGGGAGGGGTGGCTTCATTTAAACTAACATATTCATCTTGATACAGCCATGTTTCAGTTAAACAGAATAAATCAAAGTTATTTTCTGAGATAAGGTCATTTACTAGTAGAGATTTGGATCTCAGTGATCTAATATTTAATAGAGCACATCTAATGGTTTTATGTTTTGGTGTTTCTAGATTTGAGATTTTAATTTTTTTCAGATTTTTATAATTGATAGCTCTTTTATTTGATTTTATGTTAAAATCATTGTGAAATATGGGTCGGGGGACTGACACCGTCTCCATAAAATAATATTCATCACCATCACAACAGTTGTCATGGCGATGAACACAGCTATCATAATAGCAATGGGAGGGAAACTGTCCTAAGGCAAGCGCAGAGGGGCGTGGAGGACTCCGCCTCTGTAACATGGTCTCATTCATGAGATGTCATAACAGTGACTGTGCCATGTTTTCTGATAGTAGAGATGCTCCCTCCAAAGTAGGATGGATTCCATCTCTTCCTATCAGGTTCGGTTTTCCCCAGAAGGATCTCCAATTATCAATGAAGCCCACCTCGTTTTCTGGACACCACCTCGATAGCCAGCGGTTAAATGATGACATGCTATAGGCTATACATGTCATCACTGGTCAGATTTGGTAAGGGACCAGAGAAAATTACGGAGTCCGACATTGTTTTAGCATAAGCACAAACTGATTCAATGTTCACTTTGGTTGCTTCCGACTGACGACGTCGGGAGTCATTAGTGCCGACATGGAGGACTATCCTATCAAACTTACGGTTACTCTTTGCCAGCAACTTTAGATTTGATTCTATGTCGCCCGCTCTGGCCCCTGGGATGCACCTCACGATGCCCGCTGACTTCGCTAGCTTCACGTTTCTCACTATGGAGTCGCCAATTATCAGAGTTTGTTCCCCGGTGAGTGTGTTGTCCTCACGGAGGGGGGAGAACCTGTTTGAGACGTGAACATGGTGGTGTCCCGAGCGGCTTTTTGACCTTCGACGATGCTTACCACGGACAGTAACCCACTCATTGCTGGCCGGGGGGGAGGCTAAGCTAGAGCTAGCACGGTCCGCACCAGCTAGGTCCTGCTTGCTAGCTTCGGTTTTGGTATCAGGGGTGCGGAACCGCTTCTCCAGATTGTTGATCCTCGCCTCCATATCTAATAGTACGCTACACTTTATGCAACTACCATTGTCCCTAAAGGAGGACGAGGAGTAACTAAACATCTGACACACCGGGCAGGAGAGCGGAGGGGAGGAGAGAGAAGCCATAGGTGCTAAATTTAAGCTAAGCTAAGCTAAGCTCAAAAGGAAGTTTAAAGGAGATTACACTGCCTCTAAGAGGCGAGGTTGCTTTTTACTTAACCTTCGTACGTTTAACTGTACGGTAAAAAATTAAAACAAGTGTTTTCAAGGCTAAAATATCAATGACAACAAGTTTGATTAGCGTTAGCAGAACACAGTAGTAGAGCGCTGCAAGCAGCGGTAGAGCGTAAACAGGAAATGATCGATACGTCACCACGTCAGCAGCCACCAGCACATTACAGTAACGTTGGCTGACTTTAAGAGCCAGTCTGAAAGATCTCCAAATATTAATCATAGACAAGATTTTAATGGTTGATCACAAATTACTGACATACATCCATGGCAGACTGAGACAAATTAAACAGTGTGCTGATTTTTCTCCCTTTGGTATAGTGTCTGTAATAGCTGTTGGAGATTTTTATCAACTTCCACCAGTAAAAGGAAGAACTCTTTACACAGACCAAACAGGAACCAACCTATGGGCCGATACGTTTAAACACATAGAGCTAACAGAAATAGTGCGACAGAAAAATCTAGACTTTGCTATGACACTAAATCGTATCAGAAAACATAAAAAAGGAGACAAACTTAATGCCCAGGATGAAAAACTGTTAGAACAATGCGAGACTGGTATGGGTGATGAGACAGAAGACCTTCACATTTTTGCAACAAACAGTGACGTTGATACCCATAACTTTAAAATGTTGCACCAGGTATGTTCTGATATTGTGCAGATAAAAGCACAAGACTTTGACAAAAATCCTCAAACAGGAAGAATTGCAAAAAAGACTACTTCACATACCTTAGACAAACAGACATATTTACATAAGTTGTTGAGTGTCGGTCCAAATGCTCGTGTCATGCTCATCAAAAACGTAGACATTTCAGATGGTCTTGTTAATGGAGTACTTGACACTGTTTCTCGTAAAATTTGATGAAAACAAACTCCCAAAATGTATTTATGTGAAATTTGATGATGAAAGGATTGGTAGTAAATTAAGAGCAAAGTTCCCATGTGCAGTGCCTGGTCTTCAGAATGCCACACCAGTTGGGCTTGATGAAGACAAAGTAACCAACAGGTGGAGTTCGACGTCAATTTCCTTTGAGTCTAAAGTAACACATACTGTTTAAAGCTGTTTAAATTAATACTCTTCCAGAAGGTGTCCAAAAATACTTCTCACTACAGACCAGCAAAAACCGCCTAAGAGATAATTATATGTTTATTTTACCAAAAGCAGGATTAGTAGTTAAACAAAGATGTCTGTTCCCGGGGTTAATTTGTAGAATTCTGTTGATAAAGAAATGAAAATGAATGAGACATTATTTCAATTCAAAAAGAAGAGCCGCCGTCTGCAGAAACTTCCTGGTGATAAGAGATGAGACAACCTTGGCTTTAGCCTTGGCAGCTGGGGAGCTGAAAGGGAGATAAGCAATGTGATTTGATACAGGCTATGTTAATTTCCAATAGCCTTCTGTCCTGGGTCTCTCTGCTGTAATCCAATGAGTGGCCTAGTTTCCACTTCCAAGCCGGGTCTCCAACTTCTCCCAGTTGTTATCCATAACGCGTAGACGATCCAAAAGCTTTTGATATCGATCAACACATGAGTCTGAGTGTTCAGAGCCCTGCTACATCCTTCAGAAATCACTGGCAGCTTTTCCAAAACAGTCGCCAGCGTAGTACGAACTTTTCGATAGATTAGGAAACCACCAGCTCCGATCAGCAGCATGCCTACTATCATTATTCCAATCATGTAGATGTCCTCCACGGAAAGGATGGACAGACACACAACTCGCCACTTTTCAAGGGTCAAGTGCGTATCCAGCCGCAAATGTCCCGCTTGGACATACGGGTTCACCACCCCTGGTTCTGTTTGTTGAAAAAAATCTGATCGATAGCACTGAGAGACCAACTAATTAATTCCATTATTCCGGTTTTTGATGAGTTACAGAGAGAGGCTCTTGTTAGGCTCACAAGACCAGACAAAGCAGCAGCAGGGAGAGATAAGAACGGAAGGGAGGGAGAAACAGAGAGTGCGACTGTCCTCGTCGAGAGAAGCAAGGTGTTCTCTTAAGAGCTAAATCTCTTTTAGAATACCTTTTATCTTTACTAGGACTTACTCTTCAATTCCAAAGAAAATTCTAAGAAAATATCATGATTCTAAGAAATTTTTTAGAATTTGGCCACGAGGAGCAACTTTTTGCACTATGAATCTTTAGGAATACGGCCCCTGGAGATTGTAAGTGTAAAAGTTCATACAAATAGCACTTACACAAATAGGATGAATGAAAAATAAATAAATTAAAAAAAACACGTTCCAAAAGTCTTGATTCAAATTCTACCAAAACCATTTAAAGATGTTCCATGTGTTGAAGTGATGAATGTACCAAACGGCATTTCATTTGGTGAAATGGTTTATGAGAAGTGATAGATTATATGCTTTACTGCATTTTGCTTAGAATTGGGACGAAGTAAACATTTAAGTATTTTAACAGAAAAATGTTTGACTGACCTGAATGTGTAACATTTCAAATGATGTTCAAATAAATGAAAATGAATAGTTAAGAAAACCCTTGCTTCATTTGTACATTTGTGGATCAGAAAAAAAATTGTGGATATATTTGTGAATATTTTTTAGACAAATCTCTCCCCATATAGGAGTTCAAAAATGTAGATTGTTGATGTGTAGTCACTTATAAAGATAATTATGCTGTGGGAGTGGGCATGGCCTATGTCAGAAGATACAACTCTATTATGAAGATGTGATTTCATTTGTGAAAGTTACAGGGCAAAATGTGTTTGCAAATATAGCGCCACCTAGTGACACAATTTTTGGTATTGGTGGTCTGTGTGGTCTTCTACATCTACCCTCAATATTTATTTATTTATTCAGTTCATTTCCGACATGGTTGCAATCACAGAAATTCACTTTGACATTCAGAGCAGAAATCGCATTGTCGCCGTTTTTTTTTTTTTTTTTTTTTTTGTCTTTTTTCATGCCGTAAATGGCAACGGAAAAAATCAGTTTGCTTCTCTAAATCCGTCCCCAGCTTTGAACACAGATAATTTTACATCAAAGCTCGTTTCTTTCCTGGTCAAACATTCCTATCTTCTTCATACCACAATTTCATCTTTTCATTTATGTTTTTTTTTTTTGTGTTGGATGTGTTCTCATCTGCAGTCATTGTTCCTGTTGTTACTCCTCCTCTCTCTCGTTGTTATCCGTATCCCCTCGGGCTTTCTTTTCCAGACGTTGTTTACGTTCCTCCAGCTCTCCAAACGAAAAGTTCTTCTTCTTTTGAAGTACCTTGATATCCTCAGAAAGCCGTCTCAGCATACGATCCATCAGAAAGGCACATACACATACACATACCCCCATCATTAACAGGCCAAAGATCATGACCCCTAGCAGATAGATGTCCTCCACATCTTCCACTGTCAGCAGGGAGAGACAGAGCATCTGGCTCCATGACATATCCACTTGGGTATGTGTCCTTAGGACACACTGGTTCGTGCTGTAGTAATCATCTCTTCCTGAGGATTGAGTCGATGGCGCTCAATGACCAGTTGATGAGTTCCATGTCGTCGCTGTATTGTTCGATGAAGACTTGACTTGAGACTTGTATGCGTGTAGGAATATCCTCCGTGTTTTCTCCTTAAGTCTTGTCAGATAAACGGATTGTTGTGTCTCTGCATCAAGGTTATTCCAGAGGTTCATGGCTCTATACACAGTACTATGTTTCCCAACGTTAGATTTGACCCTGTCTGGTCAAAACTCATTATTATATCTGAAGTCGTAGGAATTTTGTTTGTATGTGAAATGTTTTTGTATCTGATGTGGTAGTTTTTTAGATGAAGCCCTAAATGCGTGTATTTGTGTGTTATAGTGTATTATTTCTTGCAGTTTTAGGTATTTTGCCTTCTCAAATATTACGTTTGTGTGTGCGTTGTGTGGTGCTTTATGTAAAATTCTTATTCTTTAGTGGCGGGGTTATTTCAGCTGTTATGGTTTTTATTAGACTCATAGTTAGATTATTAACGTCTCTGGATTTTTTTGAGGTACAGGTAGTGATTATTCTGTCCACCTCTGCTTCTGTTACTTCTTCAAGTACAAGGAACTTATCAATGTCTTTCTTCTCATTGTCAAAATGGTTCCATTTAAGTGTTGGGTGTTTATTAATCCCTTTCTCTATGTCTTTTCTAGTATTTATGAAAAAACTGTTGAGTTCTTGTGCTATTATGTTTTTATTGTATTCTTTTACATTGTTTATTATAAAATGGTCTGCATTTTTTTCTTTGCATTTGCGCATGGTTATGGTGTTTATAATTTCCCACAATTTTTTGTTTTTGTTTTATTCTCTTTTAATTGTTTTTCATAATATTCCCTTTTTTTTTCTCTAAGTAAGTTATTAACTTTGTTTCTGTATTTTTTATAACGTATTTCTGCTTTTAATGTTTTTTCTGTAATATATTTTTTATATAATATGTTTTTCTTTTTGCATACGTTGGCTATTTTCTTATTAATCCATGGTACTTTGTTTCTTTTACTTTTGGTTGTTATTTGTTTCAAAGGGCAGCATTTATCGTATATTGTTGTTATTGTGTCTGTAAATCTGTCATATGCTACGTTCACGTCTTCTTCCTTGAAAACACTCTCCGTCTCTCTTTTTATCTGTTGTTTAAAGTTTTCTAGTTGTTTTTCTCCTTCCAGTCTCCTGTATGTCTGTGTGTTATGATTTTCAAGGTTTTTCTTCTCTTTCGTGTTTAGTATCATAAATATTGGTCAATGATCAGAGATGTCATTTATTAATATACCACTCTTTACATCTGTGTTTTGTATGTTTGTGAAGATGTTGTCTATCAGTGTTGAGCTGTGTTTATTAATTCTGGTTGGTTGCGTTATGAGAGGTTTTAATCCATTTGTGTAGATGTAATTAGTAAAGTCTTCAATGTGTGTATTTTTTAAAGGATTTAAAATGTTTATATTGAAGTCTCCACATATCAGTAATCTCTTATTTTTAATTTCTTCTATCATTTTAGTTAGTTTCTCATTAAATATGTCTATTTTACAGTCAGGTACACGATACAAACAACAGATTATTATCTTACGTCCCTCTGGACTTGTAATTTTCACTGTTATACATTCCATCACTTCTTCCACGGTTAAACTCATCGATTCTATTATCTCCATATCTATATTTTCTTTTATGAATAGTGCTACCCCTCCTCCTGGCTTATGTAATCTGTTCTTATAGACAAATGTATATCCTTTTATCATAAACTCATTGCCTTTTTTTTCTTTCAGCCAAGTTTCTGACAGTGCTATTATGTCAAACTTATACAATGTGGAGATGTAATCCTTAATGTCTTCAAAATTTGCATACATACTCCGACAATTACAGTGAACAAGTGACAGACCTTTTTCCTTCTTATTTTCCACTTTGAAGTCATTCTCTGTGTAGTAATGGCTGTTCGTGTATTGTTTCCAATGTGAAAAGTTGTTTGGGTCCACTTCGTCTACTTGATTAATCTCCCGTCGTTGATGTTGATGATGTTGCGGATGATTTTTAGTGATTCTGTCCATATCCATGACCTTTATCAGTGTTCTTGTCTTTTAGGTACCTCATTCGTATTTTTCCAGGTCTTCCATCCTTTCGATTAGAATGGGTTTTCCATTTTCTCCTCCTGGAGGTGTGATGTAGATCCTGCAGCCTCTGGTCCAAGTTTTCACAATTTTTCCTCCTTTCTTCAGTTGTCGTGCCTTCCATGCGATACTTGCATTCTGCTTCGTCAGGTTCTCGTTCATAAACACCATCGTTCCCACAAGTTTTCTGCCTTGCTTCATGATTTCTCCTTTAAATTTCACGTTGGTGAATGTAATTTTCACATCTCTGGTATCTTTGCGTTTTGGCAGCAGCTGGCAGTAGTTGATGTTGTCTGGGTTCACTTCAATGCCTTTCGAGTCCAGGTAATCAATCACCTGTTCTTCAATCGATTTTGTGTCTTCGATGGTCGGTTCATCTGCTTGTCTTGTTGCACTGGCGTAGCTCCTTGGCCTAATCTTTAGGCCCGTGATGATGACATCCTTTTCTTTTTCTTTTCTTTCCAGATCTTCAACCCTCGCATCCAGAGTTTTTATCTTTTCAGCATTCTTCACATTTTCTTCTTTCAATACCTTGACGTCACTCTCCACGGTTTTCAGTGATTTCTCCAGGGCATTCATCACGGTCTCTATCTTCGTAGATAGATCATGTCTCATGTCCCTAATCATTTCTTTAAGCTCTTCCAAAGCCGGATCAGGTTCTGGATCCGGTGGTGGCATTTGACTTGGTTTTTTTCTTGTAGTCATGTTCTGGGCCCAGTTTTCCAAAGCTCAGGCTTTCTTTGGCTCCCTTCAGATGCAGCTGTTCGCTGCTCGCCGTTAATCTCAAGGTCGTGTTATCAGACAGGAGTATTGCATTCCCGGAGAGCCTCTGAAAACACGTCTGTACTCTTCCAGACTCAGGAAGAAAAATTACTTTCAGAAGACGAATCTCAAGTTTGGCTTTGGTTTGCTGCAGTCTGGTTCAAGTAATTTGTTCCTCTGCCAGGCGAATCTGTACCTCTGCTCCTTCAGTTTCTCTTTTAAGAAGTGCCCTGTATGCATCATCATCATCATCTTTGTTTGGAAAATGATGTTTTAAGCCTCTTTGATTTCCTGTTGCAGTGGTAATTGTCTCTCCTTGTTCCAACTTCTTCCACAGTAACTGTACTGAGATCAAGGATCACCGTTACCTCTGCATCAGTAGGATCTGATTCATCTTTCCCTTCAGCTGTGGGCTCACCATCGCCTGCAACACCTTGAATCCCATGTAGAGCTTGTGAATGCTCCTCTCCAATAATGTCAAGAACATAGTCAGTGTATTCACCTCTCTTGAAGGGCTTGTTGCCTGTTTGAGTGTTTTTTGCCTCTGAGTGGTCCTTTGTTGCTTTGGCCTTTAGGTTCTTCCATCTAAATTTGATCTGATCAGTCGTCCTCTTCTGGCCAGATCCTGTGGCATTTATATTCTTTGTGATTTCCGCCCAAACATCGTTTTTCTTCTTGGTTGGTCAGTTCTCTTCCCTTTGTGGAACTAAAACGTCCTACTATTAAGGCATAATGATGCCTTACACCTTCCAGCAGTGCATGGGTTTCTGCCACTGTGAAATTAGATCCTTTTGAGTCCATGGTTCCACCTGTTTGGTGGTGCACAGAGGTTATATAGGCCCTGGGCAGGATCCATTGATTGAGAACAAGGTGAAGCACATCAGCTCATCAGACAGCCACCGTATTTAACCTTTCTCAGAGGACTTACACAGGGCCACTGACATGGCAGGTATAGTCCATCGCCATTATCATTTTAGAAGGAGAGACGACAGTAGAAGGGTGTATGTTGAGCGTTCAAAACCACTAGAGCAATACACTAATGAGGAGCTTTATGCTCGGTTTCGGTGTGGGAATGCTGATATTAAATACATTGCAGACCTTGTCAGGCCAGAGCTTCAACGCAGAACCAGAAGGAGTCACAGTATGTCAGTGGAAGCGCAGGTCCTCATTGCTCTGCGTTTCTATGCATCTGGGTCTTTTTACCAAGTTGTTGGTGACAGTATAGGAGTGGACAAATCAACTGTGAGTAAGGTGGTGAAAGCTGTGTCAGTAACTTTGGCCAGCCTGGTCAATCAGTTTGTTTGTTTTCCAAGGGATGACCAGATTTCCCAGACCAACCGCAAGTTCTTACTCTTGGGGAACATGCCCAATACTATTGGGGTTATTGATTGCACTCATGTGTGTATACAAGCCCCCCATGAGAGAGAGTGGGAGTACATCAACAGGAAGGGAAGGCACAGCATAAACATACAACTTGTGGGTGATGCTGACCTCCTCATCACAAACTGTGTCGTGAAGTGGCCTGGGTCTGTCCACGACGCACATATCCTGAGGGAAAGTGCTCTATACAGAAAGCTCCAGACCAACCGACCAGATGGCATAATATTAGTGGGCAGTGCCTATCCGCTCCTACCACGGCTGATGACCCCTTTTCTTGCACCGAACACACCTGAGCAGGCACGCTTCAACACTGCTCATTCCAAAACAAGGTGTGCCATTGAGCGTCTAAATGGAGTTCTGAAGAGGCGTTTTGCGAGTGGAACCCCAAGGAGGCAACATAATACTTGCTTGTATTGTCCTGCACAATATTGCTACAAAGCGGAATGTCCCTCTCTGTGATGAGGCTAATGATGCACCTGCTGAGCCAGCTGAAAACGAAGACATACCTCCGACGTGTTCTCAGAATGAGAGAGTGACTGGTCATGCAGTAAGGGAGAGGTCTTCAACAGGGGGTCCGCGGAGGTACTGCAGGGGGGTCGCGAAAGTTTTGGTTGATTAGACATTTTTTTATATTCCCCCCCGCAATTTTTTCAATAAATTGAAATGTCATTAAATACACATTAACATGAATCCAACACACTGTAGTGAACAGATAAATGGAGGCAGAAGATGTCTTTCAGTCAGCAATGCACACGTTCAGCGACACACAGGAGCTCTTTCAAGCTGGGCACTGGTTCATTCACCTGTCCCATCAAAGAGGAGGATCCACCCCTATCGCTGCTGTGCCAATCACGAGGCCGTAGTTGACACGCTATCTCTGTCAGGTTCCCCGTGATTGGCCGAGAGCCCAGTTTTCTGGAGCTCAACAGTGAGGTTAAAAAAGTGGGCGGTCACTCTTAAGCTATTATGCTAGCAGCTAGTGTTTATGTTTGGATCAAAAAAAATAAAAAATGAATCGTTTTGTAACACTACAAAAAAAACCCACAAGAGCAAAAGAGATAGGCCTACCCTCCACCTCAGAAACCGCAGGTGAAAATGAGAGTGACAGTGTACCTGCTGTAGGCCCAGCAGCTGTAAAGGGTAAGCGTAAAAGAGAGAAGACCCGAAAATATACAGACAATTATCTGAAGTTTGGCTTTACCTTCAAAGAGAGAGATGACATTGAATTTCCAATGTGTGTCATTTGTTCTACTGTGCTGTCAAACGAGTCTATGAAGCCATCAAAACTGCAGCGTCACTTGGAGACAACCCACGGCCACTTAAAAGACGAAAACGTTGAATACTTCCAAACTTGTCTCATATATAATATATAAACCTGTGTGTTATTTGAATATAGTAGTATTGAATGCACAATAGTACATTTATACATGGCACTATAGGACCAGTTTAATATAAAACACAATTTTATACAATATATATAAGTAGGGGGTCCCCGCTCCATCTCTCCATCAGTTTGGGGGTTCTTGGCCTGGAAAATGTTGAAGACCCCTGCAGTAAGGGATGCCATTGTCAGAAACTATTTTTGAACAATGATTTTTGGATGTGTCTGTAAATATTAAGTTTCCAATTAGAATTAGAATTGAATACTCTTTTGTTTGATTTTGACAGCTATTGAGTGGATTATTTTATTTCTACATTACTGGTCTGTGATGCAAAGTAGTATAAAATGTCAACTGTATGGTTTGAAAACTAGGTTAAAAAATATCAATAAATAAATGTATATTTACTACACGATGAATGTTAATTATTTGACCAGTTTGAATTTAATTAAAATTGCATTTTGTTCCTGAAATCCCCCCTCAATCCTCCCAACTGCTGGGATCAGAATAATCCTGTTTTTTTGGATCAAAGTTATCCCGATCCTACTAAAAAGTTTTGAACAACCCAAACTGAGGGTTTTATCCAGATCAAAACCAAGATTGGATTACGTGATCTAATCCGATCTCAGAATCCATTTTTGGTTTTGATCAACCCATTTTCAAGATTTAAACCAATCCATTATCCAAAATCTGATCGGATTACCTTTGAACAACTGGGCCCTGAAGTGCGCATGAACAGAGAGTATTAATTACATCTAGGTGCGTCTGACGTGACGCAGAAGCTAAATGAAATCTAGCAGTACAAATAAAAGATGTGTAAACCTCAATATAACACACAGGAATACAGTTTAAAGCTGAATAAAGTTAGCTACACATTTCACAGTCTACCACAGTTTATAACACAGTCACGTGACCTATTAAGACCTAAAATACACCCAGAAAATATTCTAACATGTACATAAGATACAGGAAAACAAAGCAAGTTGGAGTAAACAATTACCAAACAAGTCAGATGATAATATTGGAGTCTTAAGCAAAGCTAAGGTCAGAACATTGTTGGTACTTTCTACAGTGAATGGAACAAAAGGAAGGATTGACTTTGTGGATGCTCCTCACTGAGGATGTTCTGAGTTGTTATTTTCTCCATGTTTCTGTGTTTCCAACACAAACAACAGATGTGCTGCCGTGTCATGAGATATATGTTGTTGGAGAGTATGGAGGCTATATTAAATATTTGTTTATGTTTCTTTAATGGTTTATGATGTTGATTTTGTTAGATTAACACGACAGCAGAAACATATGGATTTGTCATTGGTGGTCTCGGTTTGCAACGTGCCTACCCAACCCTAGTGGTCACGGCACATCACTAGAAAAGCGCTATATATATATAAATATATATATATATATATATATATATATATATATATATAAAACTCTTCCTCACCCACTGTGGGCGATCTCTCTCTCTCTCTCTTTCTTCTCCAAGCTCAGGTCCTCTACCAGAGGCCTGGGATCTTGAGGGTTCTTCAGTATCTTTGCTGTTCCTAGAACTTCACTTTTCTGGACTGAGATGTCTGATGTATTTCCTGGGATCTGCTGGAGCCACTCCTCCAGTTTGGGGGTCACTGCCCCGAGTGCCCCAATGACCACGGGCACCACTGATGTCTTCACCCTCCAGACCTTCTCCAACTTTTCTCTGAGCCCCTGGTATTTCTCTAGTTTCTCGTGTTCCTTTTTCCTGATGTTGAAGTCGCTCGGTGTTGCTATGACAACCACAACGGCTTTCCTCTGCTCTTTAACTGACTGCAGAGTGTCAGTGGTTCAATGAGGACGTGAACCAGTTTCCACTGAGGATCCAGTAACACTAACTGCTCTGATCATAACCAACTCCCCTTTGATTGTTAGAGCTTTTCATTTGAATCCAATTTCCTTTGCAGTGTGTTTCTGTTTGACCGTTTGTGTCGTACTTTGTACCTTCTACATTTCTTAGTTGAGTTTCTAGGTGTCAGTTTTATTTATTTTTTTCCCTACAAAGTATTGTCATTGTTTCCACTAGTTTGGTTTATTGCTCCATTTGGTAAATTAATAACTACGTTGTTTGGTTTTTACACCATTCTAACTGGTCATGTTACTCCTCCTTGACACTGAGAACAAATGAGTCGTTACAAGGTTAACATTTAAATGTTTGGTTTCCCGTATGTTGCACAGTTTGGTAGTTTGTTAAAATGAAGGTGTGAAAAGTCAAACAGGAGTATTATCTCCAAGTCCTTTTTAGAGACAGATACATTCATTGTACCGTACAATGCAAAATTGTGTTGAAATGAATGACCAAAGGAAACCCTACACATGATCATTTTAATTAACACACCCAGTTCAAACAAGAAACAACATTACAGCATGCAGAGCTGAAACACACCCTATTTGGCTACTGGACGAAAAAAAGAACACCATCCACCAATCAGGAGCCAGCAGATGGAATGTCAGTGTGAATTTTACTGACATCATCACACACTCTGCTGATGACATCATCAGGAGCTGGTCACACATCAAAGGACTCAGCAGCAGATTGAGTACTCTTTAATGAGGGACAACCTTCAGAGAGAAACACTATAACCTACAAACTCCTTGGACTCAGTGACTTTACGTTTTCTCTGACAACAGTTAAATTTTTGATCTAATGATGGAAGTGCATCAGTTCAATGTAAAGAGTCTGGAACAAACATGCTTTGAATTCCTTAGGGATCATCTCTGCCCAGACAATTGCATTGGGCTGTGGCAGTTTACTAAATTCTGGCATATTCCCATTTTGTTTCAACTGAAGTATGAGGCCTTTCACTTTATCTGTGAGAATTTTGAGGATGTTTCACTCTGTGAAGAGTTTTTGAAGCTTACAAAGGAGGAGCTGGCTGATATCCTGGGTCAGGATGACCTTAATGTGACCCAGGAGAGCAAAGTTTATGAAAGTGTTTTAAGATGGATAAACCACAGGCCTGAAGAACGACAGGGAGACATTTCTACTCTGTTACCAAAGGTACGACTGGGGCTGATGGACAAACGTTACGTCAGACGCAATGTGCTTAAAAAGGTAAAAACAAACCCTGAGTCCCACCTATTGGTCTCTGAGACCCTTAAAGTCATGTCTAAACCTTGGTTACTCTCCTCTAAGTCTGAGATCATCAACACCTTGTTTTGCCTTCGTTTGCCAAACGCCGTCTTACTGATGTTTAGATCATTTTTTAATAACATAGAGGCCTTTGACTACATAACTAACAGCTGGATCACAGTTCACAATCATCCCAGTCAGAATATAATGACTCACTTAAGCAGTACTCTCTTCCTTGATAGATGCTTCTACAGCACTGTCTTCCACAGAGGATACCTCTACATTGTGGTGAGGTTTATTATGACCAGCCCCTTTAACAGAGTGTGGAGGTTTAACCTAGTCACAAACACTTGGCATGAGATGTCACCAATGCAGCAATCACGATACGCTATGAATGTTACCGTGCTAAAGGGATGCATCTACGTTATGGGAGGCTACAGTTTTGATCTTACCTCACTAAGAACTGCTGAACGCTACCAGCGCAACATCAACCAGTGGACGTTCATTGCATCAATGAATGAAGAGAGGATAGACGCCAGCTGCACCACACTGAACAACAAGATTTACATATGTGGAGGACGGAATAACCATAGATCACTGAATACTGCTGAGTATTACAACCCATACACCAACCAGTGGACACTGATCACTCCTATGAGAAGACCTCGGTGTGGACATGGGGTCGTTGCATATATGGGCCACATTTTTGCAGTTGGAGGCAAAGATGAGTTTGTAGATCTGAGGTCTGCTGAGGCTTATGACCCAGTGACCAACACCTGGTACGATGTCCCTGCAATGCGCCACACACAAAGTTACTTTGGCATTGCAGTGATGAACAAGCAGATCTTTATCTGTGGTAACTCAGGAAACATTGTTGAGTGCTATGACAAGACTACAAATACTTGGTCTGTGGTATTTTCTGGCACGAACCACACTACGCATAATAGGGTGAGTTGCTGTGTGATTTCTAGACTTCCCAACATGGCTGAGTACTATTCCCCTCGTGAACCCATCATACCCTAGACACGGATCTAAAAACAAAAGTCTAAACTAGATACTGAGATGGAGCAAATGTTATTTTCCATGATCCTAATTGGGAGTGTAACCTGCTCTGACCAGGTCTGTGTGTATCAATAAAAGTGTTTAAAGACATTAGAAGAACTGGTGTGTGAATAAATGGATCAGTTCATGTCTCAGCTCAGATGGGATGGTTTTAATCAGCCTGGATCAACCTGAGTTGGTGATGATCTAGGAAAAAAAATGCTACATTTTAGTGGCCCCTCCATCTTTGGTGGTGGAGTTGGTGAGGGGAACAATGATGGAGTGCACTGAAGAGGGCGATGGTGAAATCCACTATGGAACAAAAATGGCCTTTTATGGAATAGTTTGAACATGGCTGCCATAACAATGGATTTGGTATATGGAACAGTAACTTACCTCCACACAGATCCAAGGGGAAAGGAGGTTTCAGGACCTTCTTCCACCTCCATAGAACTGCACCTTGGCACAAAAGTCTGCCTTTTCTCCATATATTTGTGGTTGGTGCCACCAACGATGCCACGCAGCTCATCCATTGCCTAGGACACAATTCTGTTCAGTTATTACCACTGAGCAGGCTTAATACAGGGCAGGCTGCACAGACAGAAACACACAGTACCAAGGAGGGAAATCAAAAAGCTGACATTTCCAGTGTCTTTGAAGCAGGGATATGCATCAAAGAGTTTCATAGGTCGATCTTCTTCCTTTGTATTATCTGCATCAATGAAAACCCACCGAGCCTCGAACTCCAGGTCCAAAATTTGGGCAAAATGGCCTTGGTTGGGTTTTGTGTTGGGATTCTTGTACATTTTGCTCAATGTTTTGTAGTGACTCACCTGCATCCTCAGACTAAGAGAAGATAAATCATAGTTAGTGGCATGTGTATGAATAAAATACAAAGCACAATGATATTAATAAGTCATTACTTACTTTCCCCACTAGGTTTGACAAAACCAGAAAACAGTTATATCATAAAGAGTGTAAGGTACACCTATCAGAGGTCAAACTTCACCTAAAGTCTAAAAAGCAATAACAGTTTGAGTAGAGCTGTGTTTTCTTAATAGACTTTCAGATTTATTTTTAGTGATGGTCAGTTACTTATTGTATTTGATCAGCTTAATGTTTTACTAAGCATAAGGAAAATGCAGTGGAGACGCTTTTCTTGGGGAAAATAATGAAATCATTTGTAAACACATAAGCAACAGCAGCTTCAGTGGGTGACTTGGGGTGTGTTCATGTGGATGGTGGCAGAGGGAAGGAAGCTGTTTTTGTGTCTGGAGGTTCTGGTCCTGATGGACCGAAACCTCCTTCCAGAAGGGAGAGATTGAAACAGTTTATGACCGGGGTGGGAGGGGTCGGCCACAATCTTTCCTGCACGCCTCAAAATCCTGGAGGGGTTCAGGTCCTGGAGGGAGGGCAGATTGCAGCCGATGACCTTCTCTGCAGAGTGGATGATACGCTGCAGTCTGGCCTTGTCCTTGGCCGTAGCTGCAGCGTACCAAATGGTGATGGAGGAGCAGAGGATGGACTGGATGATGGAGCTGTAGAAGTTCACCATCATCTTTGTTGGCAGACTGAACTTCTTCAGCTGCCGCAGAAAGTACATCCTCTGCTGAGCTTTTTTGATAAGGGAGCTGATGTTCAGCTCCCACTTGAGGTCCTGAGTGATGATGGTCCCCAGGAAGCAGAAGTACTCTACAGAGCTCACTGTAGAGTCTCCCAGGGTGAGGGGGGTGAGGGGGGCTGGGTTCTTCCTGAAGTCTGCTATCATCTCCACTGTCTTTAAAGCATTGAGCTCCAGGTTGTTCTGGCTGCACCAGGACACCAGCCGGTCTGTCTCCCACCTGTAGTCGGACTCGTCTCCATCAGCGATGAGACCGATGATGGTCGTGTCGTCTGCAAACTTCAGGAGTTTGACCGACTGGTGAGAGGAGGTGCAGCTGTTGGTGTACAGGGAGAAGAGCAGAGGAGAAAGAACACAGCCCTGAGGAGATCCAGTGCTGATGGTCCGGGGAGCAGAGATGGTTTTTCCCAGCTTCACGTGCTGCTTCCTGTCAGACAGGAAGTCTGTGATCCACCTGCAGGTGGAGTCTGGCACGTTCAGCTGGGAAAGCTTGTCCTGAAGGAGAGCTGGGATTATTGTATTAAAAGCAGAGCTGAAGTCCACAAACAGGATCCTGGCGTAGGAGCCTGGGGAGTCCAGGTGCTGGAGGATGAAGTGGAGAGCCAGGTTTACAGCATCGTCTACTGACCTGTTGGATCTATAGGCAAACTGCAGGCCTTAACACGTAGTACCTGGTAAAGACCCACAGAGTGAGCTAGCTAGCTAAAGTTCACATTGGCTAACGTTAGCTAGCTTGTTTAGCAGCCCCTGTGGAGAACATGTGACAAAATCCATTTATTAGTCAATATTTCATATGAACAACTGTCCATCATTTATCTGGGGACATGTCTCATGTTGTAGGTGTTTATCACAGATGTTGATGATGACAGAGGCTCCACTTAAAACACTGTGGCCCAAGGCAGTGCTACCTTTACCTCAGCTCTCCTTGTCTGCAACAGAAAGGACGTCATTAAAAAGATCATCATGTAAAAAACATTCAAACATCAAGTCATTTTTCATTCAATGTCTTATTGAAATTATGATCACAATACAATTTTTTTCATTAAAATATTTCAAACTATTTTAAAATTATTTACCAATAAAACAAACCAATTCACCTACTTAAAATCATCACCATAAATGGAAAAAAAGAATAAAAGATCATTTAAGACAAGGTCATTTAAAAAAAAAAATTAAAAAAATAATTAAATTGTATGTAAACAATTTATCAAACTGCTTCCAAGTACAATGAACATCAAACAAAAGATCTGACATGTTCTTATAGTCACACAGTCTTTGTACTTTGTTTAAACAAAGCGTTGTTTGCATGGGTTTCCTCCGGGTACTCCGGCTTCCTCCCACAATCCAAAAACAACACTGTAAGGTTGATTAGAGTCTCTAAATGGCCCATAGTAGTGAATGAGAGTGAGTGGTTGTCTGTGGTGCCCTGTGATGGACTGGTGCCCTGTCCAGGGTGTACCCCCACCCAGCGCCCAATGAGAGCCGGAGATTGGCACCGGCAGACCCCCGCGACCCTGTCAAACAGGAATAAGTGGGTCTGAAAATGGAATGGTGAATTAACTATAGTGTAGCATTAGCATCACTTGCTACTGTTGAGGAATCCAAAACTCACTTTTACACACCACAGTACTTTTTACTATTTTAATATTTTGCTGTTTTACTGTCTTTGCTAATAGTGAAAATGATGCCTATGTAATATTACTTATTTTTTTGCTTCCATCACCTCTGTTGCAACGTATGCTCTGTGCACATAAGGATATGGAGAGTTCACACAAAGTTGACAAAGTTCAATGTGGCTTTGCTATGTCCACACTGGGACGATGTGAAAGGAGCGCAAAGCTGTGGTTTCCTGTATCTTACCATCTTAGGGAACATAAATGTGAAAGGTGTGTCACGGTACGGTGTGGGTGTGGACCCAAATGCAGAAAGAGGAGGTAGGATGGAGGCATAGCGTTCGTGGAACCAATCCATCTTTATTAAACAAAAACAAAACTTAAATCCAAAAAGACAGGAGGAACAGTGAGCAAGCAAACACACAATGATCCCACAGTCATACTGTGTCCAAACACACAGCCAAATAGTGAGTGAAGCTTGACTAGGAATGGGCCACACCTGAGTGGAAACATGAGGGAGCTAATCAGTCACCAACCAAGCACACAGACATCACTGGGGGGTGGAGCCACAAGCAGGAACACCTAAAACACATGACTAGACCCAAACTGAATAAACAAAGACAGAATAACTAAAAAAGGACCCCAACACTGTAAATGCTAACATTCATATTAATTAAATATGATAAGTGAACCAAACTCAGTTTTCATTATGAACACTAGTTTTAAATAAGTAAGCAGTAATTTGGAGTTGAAGAACTTCCTTAACTTAATGTATCCTAGTTAAGTCAAATTAGAAAAAATAATTAATTGTACCCAGTGTCCTTTGCGGGATGCTCAGAGAGTGGTGAGCGGCGCGCATTTTGAAGTTATCGTTGGCGTTGTGGGAGTACTTGTGTTGAGTTCACTTTGGTAAGTACATATTTTCCTCTTTTTTCCTCTCTCCTCTTGTGGTTGTGTGATAGCAAACTGTGTGTAGGGTGACCAGATGTCCCGCATTTTTAGTGCTTTTCACACGTCCCGCAAATTGAGACGTTGTCCCGCTTTGACACAAGTGAGAGAGAGAGTGTTTTATTGGCCGTGAAATACACGGACCTTATTGGGTCCAGTGCATGACCTTCATTGGATGTGCGCTGCAGCAGCTGCTGCTCTGCACACGTGTCATTTCTACTTGCACGTGATTTTCTCCGTATATACTGCTACCCCCGTCTGATCAACCTGCACTGATTTGAAGCTATTTGAACATGCATGAATCAATGAGAGGAGTGGATGGCGTGTCCCATGTTATTGCATCCCTTCAAACATGGTCTCACAGTGGAGAGTCAGGTCTGGCTGTGTATTTGGAGCTGTTCTCATTCTTTCTAGTAGGGCTGTGCAATTAATCGAAATGTGATTACAAATTCAATTATTACACTAAAAAAAATAACATGATTGAGAAAAATACAATTATTATTATTAAACAATTATCATTAAATGAATAAAATTATCAACCATTTATTTTATTAGGTTTAAATTATACACATTTTTAATTTACTAAATAAAACACATTTTTACGATTTAGGATAGCTACAAAGAATAAACCATGGCACACGAGAAAAAAATATTATTACTAACTTTGAGTTATATAATATAGGACATCATGTGCATTAAGTGTTTTTTGTGCATTAGTGAACAATCCTGATTTTAACGTTTGAGGTATTTTATTGACGTTTACAGAATATTTTATTTAATATCTTTATTATCTTTATATATACTTTATTCTATATCATTACATTTTTATCACTAAACTCAGTTATTAATATAGAGTGATAGAAATGATGAAAATCTGTATATAATCTCCTGCAATTGATTATTAGTGGCACCATATTGACGCCTATTTCTGTGTTTATAATTTTGTGTTGAAAAAGTTTCTTATTGGATTGCAATGTACCGTCTTAGATTACATTCTCACCTTTTTAAAAAGAATTGGTGACTTGAATAATTCAATTCTCTCAGGATTTTATATTGCAGTTGTATAGTGTAAACCAGTGTAAACCAGTGTTAAGCTTGTTTTGTCTCCTCTCAGGGACAGCACGTGTGAGTGAGTTCTGTAGTATGTCTTGTTTAGGGGAAGGTCTGGATTAGGGCACACTCAGAATGTGTCTAACTGCATTCGTGCTGTTCTGTGAAATGGCAAAAGCACTATACTAAAATGAGCAATTCAATATAAAATAAGCTATAAAATACATATCTCTGATATTTGGACACAGTTATGACAGTGATTATTTGAAGGTTAGTCATGTATGGGTATATATTTGAAATTATTGCCTTAATTGGATATTCTTTTTCACAGTCCCCCATTCAGGCTGAAGCAGAGGGTCAACTGTTCACCCATTACCCAGTCTCAGCAATTAAAGGTCTATCATTCAATATTTGTATTTGTTTCATGGGTTGGGGTAATAGACATAAAATAACACCACTACAGTTGGATTATATATTTTATTGTCCATTTGTTCAAAAATAATCAATTACATTAATTTAAAAAAAAAATGATTTCACCTTTTAGTTTGTGATTTAAAAAAATCTGTGTATATAAAATAACTGAACATTTTAATTTATGGCAGTAAAGTAAAATTTGAACTTTATTATTATTATTTACATGTGCTCAATGCTAAAATGATCTTGTCTTTCCAGGTCAACCAGAGCAGTATTATCTGATGCTGTACATTGCTTTAATGAATGTGTCAGCAAAGAGAAATTGTAATCTTATAATTAAACATGGTAGCACTTAGTTGTTGTGTAATGTTGCATTCAATAGATGATGCTACATTATTTAAAACATATTTCTAAATAGGTTTCAAATTGCGCCACAAGGGGGTACAAGCCAGTCTACAGAATTAAAATACAATGTCAATTATTTGCACCAGGGGATTTTTACCCTAAAAGAAGACCAGATTAAAAATGTGTGTGTGCTTCTTTTGCAGGATACAACTAAAGAAGAGGTCCTCGCCTCAGTGACAGTTGTCAGTGAAGATCCTCAGCAACAGCTTCTAAATGCAGTGCACTTCCAACCCATTTCCAATGCCATCATCATTGAGGGAGGTACTGTCATGGACAATATTAGGGACTTTCCCCTGGCAGTCTGCCTCATCTTTGGGCTTATATATGCCCTTCACTTAGATTACCCAAAATGCATAGCAAACACGTTCACGTTCATTCAAGCCGTTATGCTTGGATTGGGAAGCAAAGCCCTCCCCCCAAAATTGTTAGGTTTGAAAAATAAACTACTGATGTAGACCAGTTCATACAGTGTCACAACTTACTGTTAGTAAGAATATTGTTCTTATTTCTATTAAAAACTTTCTGTGTTTAAAGTTTAAAGTTATGTTCTAGGTATAATGTCGAAGTTAAATTTGAATTTCAAATATATTTGTGTTGTTTGAAAAAGTGTTATTTGTTTTATCAATGTTGCCCAAAAGATGAAACCAGTGTTAATTGTGGTTTCAGTCTTTTATTTTGAAGAGCGGACAAACAGGAATTTATTTTTGTTAATGTGCTTTTGTCATTGGGTTTCAGATTATTACTTAAAAGTACAGGCACCAAACATAAACCTAACTTACTGAAGTAAGAAATATTATTTTATAAAGATTCTCTGAGATTTGCTCTGAAAATAATGTTTCTTTTAACTGTTTCATCAACATGATTATTTTATATTCTGCATAGGGTTAGGGTTTGTCCAAAGCTACAGCATGTTACAAGGTAACTAAAAGATTTTAGTTCAATTGTTTGAGCTAATGTTTCATTCAAATGATGTAGTACATTTGGTGATTTTTGCCTTCATAACGAGCATAAAGAACAGTTTAGTGCCATGTGTCTTGTTAAATGCATTGTTGAGCATTTGAAAATAAATTTTAAACCCACTGTTAATCCATTGATTTTTATTCCATTCATTGTTCTTGAGTTTTTATATCCTGCTCTATTCTCATTCTATTATAGAATTGTTTTATTGAATGTGATGGAGAAAAACTTAAAAGAATTAAGCTATCACTGAAAGCCCACAATAAATAAGTTACTTTAATTTAATTTATTTAAGTTAATTTGAGTACTGTTAACTCAAAATAAACAAGTTATTGCAATCCAATTATTCAAGTTAAATTGAGTGGTGTTAACTCAAAGTTATAATAATTCAATTATTTAGGTTCATTTGAGTATTGTTAACTGACAATAAATAAGTTAATCAAATCTAATTAACTTAAGTCAACAAAAATTAGTTTTTTTAAGGCAGCAAGTTTGCATATTTTTTTAAGTAAAGTCAACTTATTGAATTTTACAGTGAAGGGCTAAACAAACAGAACCTGACAAGGTGTTTCCTGTATGTACTGTATGCTTCTCATGTATTTCTGCCATATTTGGAAGTTATGTGACAGATGCATTTTGTCTATCACGTGGTAGAACCGACGACTCACAATATGCTCTGTTTTATTGATTTTAGTCACATGATGTTTTCCTGCTGCATACTGAGTGATGTAGATATAATCCAGCCTGCAGCCTCTTCATCACATTTGTCTGACGCTGACACAGATTCTTCTTCAAAGCTCCTGCTGAACTTAGAAGCTCAATTTTGAGATTATACTTATATGCTTTATGTAGTCATTATCTCTATTGGAGAACCCTGAATGGGAATTTTACTGCATCTTTTACTATTTTACCTGTAGAAAGACTTTTTACTTTTCATACCAACCCTAACTGAAGGGATATTGTAGAACCTGTTTTTCTGTAACTTAAAATAAAAGGATCTCCTGCTGAGAACAACTCAGGTATATCCAACTAAAAACTATTTGTAGTCCACTTTTCTTTAATAAGAAGAAACCCACCATCCAGATCTACTGCATCCACTGAAGGTAAGCAACCTCAGGCCTCATTAGCAACGGAGAGCAACATAGTGCATTGACAGGCCACATAAGGTGAGATACTGTGGTTACTGGATGTATTGACCTATTGGGAACTAGAATGGGCAACCACTAGTGAAACAGAGTAAACTGTAGAACAAATCCCACCATACTGTAACCCATTCCAGAACTCACTGGATGATAATTATAGAGAGGTTTACCAACAAAACAATAAGGCTCTGCGGTAGCTAGAGTGACGGCGCCAGAGAGTGAGCACAAGCACCACCGCCAATCGGGGCGGGCCCGGTTATCCAACACTACATAACAAGGCAGTATATCAGTCTAGTGATTTCTATTAGTTATTGAGGTAACACACTCATAATAATAAAATACTAATTTAATCAGTGTTTTAACGCCTTATTTCACACAGTTTAGACAATCATATCCTTTACAAAATAAAACGTAACTGCTTTGGTTACATTAGGCCTGGGTGATATGGACCAATATTCATATTTATATATTTTTCCTCAAAATGGTAATTGGTGATATAAATCATTTATTTTTTATCAATAGTTTAGTTTTTTTAGACAAACACTAACAACATCTGGTGAACTTAAAAGACATATCAAAAAAATAACGTGACATATCACAGGCTTATGAGGACATGCTGTCTGCTGCTGTCCCCCTAGCAGGAGATCCTTCTACCAGTAACTGCCAGTCTGCTCTGGCTGCTGAGCAGTGACAAACCAAAACTGCAATAGACAGCGTCGGTGTGTGTGCAGCTCATCATGCGCTGATTGTTTGCATTATTTGTTTATTAATTTCAAGATTATGAGAGAGAATAGTGTGAGACGCCAAGCTATTGTTTGATCAGCACGTGTTAGTTAATATGCATTGGATCAAACTAGGCTTTGTGGTCATGACAAGGACACACCAAACCTTGGGTTTAGACACTGTCTCCCCTTAAGATAGGGGTAAACAGTGAGTCTGATCCTTTTGGGGAAAACAGGAGGCATTTTGATAGCATTGCTATAGCAACCATGGTCACATATGTGTTTGATTGTTCTCCCTGATTGGGGTAAAGGTCACTGGGGTCAAAAGTTTGATATTATGTTAAATGGAGGACAAAGATCCTGAGTGACATCTAATCAGTGTTTTGTCTATAGACCAGTAGAGACTAAATTCTGTATATTGTAAATGTGTTAGACCCGCCCATATTTGGGCATGACTCAAACTTATGACATTATCTGTGTGCTTTCCCCAGAGGACAGACACTTCAGAATTGAAGGAGCATCAGAACATAATGTATTGATCATTCATTCACTTCTCCTTGATCAAGTAAATAAACCTTTTCAACACTGGACTCCTGTCTACTCTCTCCACTGACGTATGGAGCTGCATGATTAACATCTCTAGCAGCACGTAAAGTAATTGTGCTTCTTGAATGGATTGTTTATTATTGTTTATGAAAGCTGATAATACAGTAATTGTGTTTTTTCTTTGTGATTCGTTAAGGTTATGAACCTGAAACTGAACCTCCTTCTGAATTAACTAAATTAATTTAAAAAAGGAAAGGAAAAAGAACTGAGTTATCTGTTTTATAGGCCTTTCACGTTTGGCATGTTGAGGAAGAGTACGAAACCTAACACAAAAAATAGAGTGAAAATGCAGCAGTTGTTGGTGCTGGAGCTTTACTCACCCATAAAAATGTGGTTGACGTTAGAGGTGCTACTATTAGGAGTTTTTGAGGCGATAATAATATTAATCACAGGATCAATTTTTTGTGTAGCATTACATATTGATGTAACTATTCTAAAGAACATTTGCTATCACAATTAAGAGATTTCAATTCATTTATTTTAACGGGACAATGTGCAACATTGAACGTTAAAATAAACAAACACACATTACAACCATTTCAGCCAGAGGTTGACTTACATTGGCTGTCTCCCTGCCAGATGTTACCAATGTGAGTACTAAATGTGTCCGGGCCGGCAGATTAGTCCAGGGTCCGGCAACATCATCGGCAGTCGGCGACTAATCACGTATTTGGGCTGAAGGTGGAATCAAGTGGAGGATAATGGAGAAAAGATCACAGTCACATCCTGTTAACAAAAACAAATTAGTTTAATTTTTTGGAAATTAAAATTCAAAAACATTGCTTTAAAATTACAGATGAACTCAAAAAAAAAATCTACCAGAGGCAAGGGTGTCATTCATTTCTTCTCCATCTGGCACAATGGATCAGTTCTGCAAGGTCGCTGGAGGTAGGAAGACACTTAGACTGCTGTATGACCTTTTGCTTGAATATAGTAGGACACCTTCCTAGTTCTGATATAACAGATTCCAGCGAGAACAAAAATATGGAAAAAAAAGGTAAGTGTTTTGGTTACAACCGGAAGTTTAAACTGTTGAACTAGTCCTGTTAAAAATAGAATTCTAATGTTTAAATATGTGCTGAAATTTGCATGATACATGTTAATTAGCTAATGTGAGCTAATGTAATATTTTTGGTCAAAAATGGGCCAAAAGTGGATTTTCATTTTTTTTGTCCGCAGACTCGTTTAGTGGCTGTATTTTAATACGAAGTCTCTGCCTGTATGTAGCCGTACTGCACGTCTGTAATGTACGACAAGAATCTACGTCTTAATAGCAAACAGAAGAACGTGACTTAAACTGGCCAATGAGGGGCGCTACTTACGGATATAAAGTCGGTATATTGATACGTTACGTACCCTTAGCCACTGCCATATATCTGAGCAGAGTTTGAGATGGAGCACGTAAGTGTGTTTAATGTTTGTGTGTCACACCGACAGTGTTTATGTGTATGGCGAGCGGATAGTGCCACTGCTAACCTACCACAGGAGACTGTCATGTGAAAGTGCAAGTCTCACCACATCTCCGCTGTGACCAGCTTGTGAAACGCAATATATTTAATTATATTTCACGTGTTCACTGTCACGCCCCTGGGTGTGACTTTGGTCCTCCTGTGTTCCCCACTCCTTTTTTTTCTTCTCTGCTTGTGTGATTGGTGGAGTCTGCTGGAGCTACTCACCTGTTGGCCATCTGCAATCAAGCTGCTGCAGTGAAAGACCCAGCTCTCCAGACAGACTCTGCCAGCTTGTTCCGTCAGCTTGATGGTGATTTTGGCAGTCGGCTACTAAGTGACTTACTACACTTACCTGTTTCTGATAACCTGAAACTTACCTTCATCTCCTGTGCTCCTAGTGCCTGTGTGGGGAAGACTCCGAGGACCTGAGACCTGCATTGCTGGAACTGAGAAAATAAATTGTCAACTTTAATTCCTATCTTGTGTCTGTTTTGGGTACTAAACTACTAAACCCTAACAGAACAATCTGGCCAAATGAACCCAGCAGACCAGGACAGTTTGAAACAGGCTCTAGCCTCCCAGGGAGCCCTTGTCGGCCAGCATGACCAAGCACTGCGGGAGATTATGGACAAGCTTGTGGCATTGTCCACCAACGTTACACGCCTTGGAAAACAGGTGGGCCAGCTTTCTGATCGCCTCTCTTCCGATCCACAACCTGCTCCATCTGCCGTGGCTTACAGAGAGCCTCACATTCCAACTCCAGAGCGTTACTTCGGTGATCTCGGTGCGTGTGGACGGTTCCTCCTCCAGTGTTCTCTGGTATTCGACCTGCAACCTCTCACCTATACGACAGATAAGTCACGCATTGCATTTGTTATGAGTTTACTATCTGGCAAAGCATCTCAATGGGCTACTGCTGCGTGGAAGAGTCAAGCCACTTATTTTGCATCATACTTAGCCTTCTCTAATGAAATGAAGAAGACATTTGACCACCCATTAAAAGGAAAAGGGGCTGCTAAAAGATTGTTAACTCATAACCAAGGATCATCCCCAGTTGCCCAGTATGCTATTGATTTTCGGATTCTTGCTAATGAGAGTGGCTGGGATGACGTAGCGCTACAAGATGCATTTGTACGAGGCCTATCTGATAATGTGAAGGATGAGCTAGTAGTCCGTGATGAAACGAAGAGTCTTGAGGAGCTAATTTCTTTAGCTACACGTCTTGATAATAGACTGAGAGAAAGACGTAGAGAGAAGAATTCACGCCAGCCCTCATTTCGTGGTCCCAATGTACTCTCGCCTTCTTCTGCCCCTGCACCAACCAGTTCTCCTCCTATGCTTTCTAGCCAAGGCAAGTCTTTCGATGCTGAGGAACCAATGCAACTCGGCCAGGCTGGACTTACTCAAGGTGAGCGCCAACGCCGTCGTAGGTTTGGACTATGCCTATACTGTGGACAAGAGGGGCATTACGTCTATGCTTGCCCTGTGCGACCAAAAGATTAGGCTCACCAGTGAGTGGAGGGATCCTGGTGAGCCAAGCTACCTCTCCACAATCTACTACTCCTGACCGGCTCCTTGTCCAGGCCTCCTTACTGTGGTTACGTGAGTCTATTTCATTCCTTTCCTTTATTGACTGTGGCGCAGATGACAATTTTATTGACTCTACTCTCGTCCATCAAGCAAATATTCCCACTGAGCCCCTAGAGTATCCCAGAGAGGTCCATGCTTTGAATGGAAGTCATCTAGCCAAGATTACTCACCGCACAGTTCCTGTTACCCTCTTGCTATCTGGTAATCACAGGGAGGAGATCCAGTTATTAGTAATTTCATCACCACTAGCCCCTGTGGTTCTAGGACTCCCTTGGCTTAAACTGCACAACCCACGCATTGATTGGACGGCCAATAAAGTTACCAGTTGGAGCGTTCACTGTCACTCTCATTGTCTGCAGTCGGCAATTACTGTTGGTAAAAGTTTTAACTCTCCTCCTCCTCCGGATTTAACTTCTGTCCCAAGAGTATATCACGACCTAGCTAAGGTATTTAGTAAACAAGAAGCACTGTCTCTCCCTCCACATCGCCCTTATGATTGTGCTATAGATTTACTTCCAGGAGCTCCTTTACCTTCAAGCCGCCTGTACAAGCTCTCCCGTCCAGAGAGGGAATCCATGGAGCTATACATTAAGGATTCCTTAGCTGCAGGGCTTATTCGTCCCTCCTCTTCACCAGTTGGAGCAGGGTTTTTTTTTGTTGCAAAGAAGGACCCTACTTTACGGCCCTGCATCGACTATCGTGGGTTAAATGAGATCACTATAAAGAATAAATACCCCTTGCCTCTCATTGACTCCGCTTTTGAGCCTCTTCCCCAAGCAACCATTTTCACCAAACTAGACCTACGAAACGCATATCATCTCGTCCGCATTCGTCAAGGCGATGAGTGGAAGACCGCCTTTAACACCCCCTTGGGACACTTTGAATATTTGGTGATGCCTTTTGGCCTTATGAATGCCCTGGCCATCTTCCAAGCCCTGGTGAATGATGTCCTCCGTGATATGCTCAATAAATTTGTATTTGTTTACCTGGATGACATCTTGATTTTTTCCAGAAATCTTCAGGAACATGTTCAACATGTGAGGTTGGTGCTAGAGAGACTGTATGAGAACAAGCTTTTTGTTAAAGCGGAGAAATGTGACTTTCATGCTGTCTCTGTGACTTTTCTTGGCTTTGTCATTGAACAGGGGCAACTCAAGCCCGATCCAGCGAAAGTTAAAGCGGTCGCTGAGTGGCCTACACCAGAAACGCGGAAGCAACTCCAGCGATTTTTGGGGTTCGCCAATTTCTACAGAAGGTTCATCAAGGACTACAGTCGTAAGGCATCTCCACTCACTCGTCTGACCTCCAAGTCTATCCCTTTCGAGTGGTCAAGTGAAGCGGAAGGTGCGTTTTCCACACTTAAACAACTTTTCATAACGGCCCCTGTTTTGTCTCACCCAGACCCGTCCCAACAGTTCACGGTTGAGGTCGATGCCTCTAACGCCGGAGTGGGTGCTGTCCTCTCCCAGCGTTCTCCTTCTGACCAGAAGATGCACCCCTGTGCTTTTTTCTCTTGGCGTCTCACACCAGCAGAGGTTAATTATGACATCGGTAACCGAGAACTTCTGGCTGTGATTTTGGCTCTGCAAGAGTGGAGACACTGGCTCGAGGGAGCTGAACAGCCCTTCATAGTGTGGACCGACCACAAGAACCTTACCTACCTTCGTTCGGCAAGACGGTTGAACTCCCGGCCAGCTAGATGGGCTTTGTTTCTGGGAAGGTTTAACTTTGTTATCACCTATCGCCCTGGCTCCCGCAATGTGAAGCCTGACGCCCTGTCTCGCCAGTCACTTTTGGAGGAGTCCGAATCTCAACCCAGTCCCATCCTTTCTCCTACCTGTGTACTTGGTGCAGTTAGGTGGGAGATTGAGAGGGTAGTGCAAGAGGCTCAAGATACCAACCGGACCCGGGAAATGCCCCCCCTAACTGTTTGTTTGTACCAGACTCTGTTCGGTCCCAGGTCCTCCAATGGGGACACTCGTCAAAGCTAACTTGTCATCCCGGTTTTCGTCTAACCCTGACATTCATCAGACAAAGATTTTGGTGGCCCTCCATGAATCGAGACATTTGTGCCTTTGTTTCTGTCCTGTATGTGCATCTTCGTCCTCTGCCTATCCCCAGTCGTCCTTGGTCACATATAGCAGTGGATTTTGTCACAGGCCTTCCCTTGTCTGAAGGTAATACCACTATACTTACCATTGTGGATCGTTTTTCTAAGGCCGTGCATTTTGTTCCTCTCCCCAAGTTACCTTCATCCTCTGAAACTGCTAAACTCCTCGTACAACATGTGTTCTGTCTTCATGGTATTCCCACAGACATAGTTTCGGACAGAGGACCACAGTTTTCCTCCCAAGTCTGGAAGGCTTTTTGTGGATCCTTGGGAACTTCAGTGAGTTTGTCTTCTGGTTATCACCCGCAATCCAATGGACAGACTGAAAGGGCGAACCAAGACCTGGAGTCGGCATTGCGATGTGTCACCGCACGTAACCCCACATCCTGGAGTTCATTTTTGCCGTGGGTGGAGTACTCGCACAACACTCTCGTGTCCTCAGCCACAGGTATGTCTCCTTTTATGGTCTCCTTGGGTTTTCAACCTCCTCTATTCCCTGACCAGGAGATGGAAGTGGCCGTTCCTTCTGTCCAGGCCCACCTCAGACGCTGCCGCAACATTTGGAAAGCGGCCCGAGCAGCCCTGAAACGCACTTCTGCTCGCAATCAGAAAATGGCTAACCGGCACCGTAAGCCATCCCCCTCTTATCTGCCTGGACAAAAGGTATGGCTTTCTTCTCGAGATCTGCCCCTTCAAGTTGAGTCTCGCAAGTTGGCCCCTAAGTTTGTTGGACCTTTCACTATTGAGAAGATTATCAACCCCTCGGTGGTTCGTCTTAAGTTGCCGGCATCTATGAACGTTTATCCATCCTTTCACGTGTCTCTCTTGAAGCCCGTTGTTTCCAGTCCTCTCTGCCCTCCAGCCGACCCCCCTCCTCCCACCCGGCTTGTTGATGACCATCCGGCCTTCACTGTGCGTCGCATTCTAAATGTCCGGCGACGTGGGAGGGGCTTCCAGTATCTGGTGGATTGGGAGGGGTATGGTCTGGAGGAGCGGTCTTGGGTTCCTCGACATTTCATCCTGGATGCCTCCCTGCTCCGAGACTTCTATCGGGCTTTCCCTGGCAAGCCTGGGGGAACGTCAGGGGACGTCCCGTAGGAGGGGGGGTACCGTCACGCCCCTGGGCATGACTTTGGTCCTCCTGTGTTCCCCACTCCTTTTTTTTCTTCTCTGCTTGTGTGATTGGTGGAGTCTGCTGGAGCTACTCACCTGTTGGCCATCTGCAATCAAGCTGCTGCAGTGAAAGACCCAGCTCTCCAGACAGACTCTGCCAGATTGTTCCGTCAGCTTGATGGTGATTTTGGCAGTCGGCTACTAAGTGACTTACTACACTTACTTGTTTCTGATAACCTGAAACTTACCTTCATCTCCTGTGCTCCTAGTGCCTGTGTGGGGAAGACTCCGAGGACCTGAGACCTGCATTGCTGGAACTGAGAAAATAAATTGTCAACTTTAACTCCTGCCTTGTGTCTGTTTTGGGTACTAAACTACTAAACCCTAACATTCACAGACAAAGCTGGTCCTATAAGACAGTAATGTAGTGTTATGGCAATTTTTATATTCGTCATATCGTCAAATGTATGTTCATGTGTACGATTTGTCATGTTTTAATACATGATGACTGCATTACTCTTTGCACTTTTGAACAGCTGAATCATGTTAGATTAAACAGTACAGATCGTATTGTATCCACAGTGCAACACAGAGTCTCTGCTGAAGGCCAAACTCACATGCAGATATGCACGCACACACACACACTATCAAGGACAGATAACATTGGCGCCCAACCTTCCTCATAATATACACGTCTTCATCATCCTCAAATGTTTCCACTGTTGGGCATCTGACTCCCTCCTTCTTCTCACCTCAGGGTGGAACTTTTTCTGTTATCTGTATAAAAGCTTAAGCTGTGAAACAGTTAGAGTGGGTCTTGCCTTTTTGCTCTATCAGGAGCCTTTTGCCTTTCATTCCACAGGATGGAAACTTCTTGTGTACTCCTTTTTTTATTTAGTTTTATAATAAATCTTTTTTAATAAAATCATCAATGCCTCGACTGGACTCCATCATTCAATCAGAGCAATAAATCATGTCTCCAAATGAGTTCAACCGCAAATTTGTCATGACAGTAGCTATTGTGATTATTATGCCTAAATATCCTGAATGATTAAATCATTCAGGATATTCATCAACAAACTTTTTTTCCCCTTATATTTGCATTCTACAGGAAAGCACAGGCAAAGGCCAGTATTCAGATTGATAAGTCAACACAGGATTTTATAATATGGCAAAACAAATTCACACCCTTTGTAAACCTTTTGGAAAATACATGTCAAGTTGCAGTGCATGCTAAAAGTGCAAGACAAAATAAAGTGTTTCATGTCAGTCTTGTATTAGCAGACCCTACTCCTGCAGCTGAGGTCATTATTGATATTTTGGAACATGTTTGATTCTTGAACTTTGGCAATGCCTTGCTAATGGATAGTGTGTCATCATGCGTAATAACTTCATAATATTGCTTTTTGTCTTGAGACAATGTTGAAGGTGCACTCATTCCATAGTGGTTTCAAAAGCTTACTTTTTTGTCACAAAGATAGTCAGTAGTGTATTCTTTATGTTTATGTGTATTATTTATATTTGAATGTAACAGCTCGCTCTGCTTTAGGACTCTCACTTTTAACAGGCTTGGGCTGAATAAACAGAACAAACACACACATACAAACACACGTACAGGCGCTGACAGTAAACGCTGTCCTCCTTTCAGAGCCAGTAACCAGGGGAACAAGTCCTGTGATCAGCCGCTTAAACTGATGGACATTTTTGCTGTTTGCGCGCAACTTTTCACCTTTGAGCACAAATGCGAGTGAAATAAAGCCGTGTCACATAAAGCAAAACTTTCTGCGGTGTAAATGAAACGATAAAACACTGCAATGGGAGCATCTACAGAAAGTTTCATCACGACAATGACATCGTTGATCGGATCGGCAAATTAAGACATTACAACCGATCACATTAATTGCATGAAATGCTAAACATCGGGCGATCGGATATAGCCGATCAGATCAATGTAAAGCCTAGAAAAAGTGGTTTTGGGGTTTAATTATTCTTTGAGTTGGTCAGAATATATGTAATATTCTCATATAACAGAACCCAAACCCTAATTCCACTGACCACGAGTCTGACAATCAATCTAAAGATTTCTCCCTTCCTGAGCCAAGGAAGGGAGAAAGACGTGTTTTCAGAGCTCTCTCCGGGAATGCTATACTCCCGTCTGATAACGCGACCTTGACTACCAGCGAGCAGCGACCAGCTGCATCTGAAGAGAGAAAACTGGGCCCAGACATGCCACCAAAAATGGAAGAGAACTTTAAGCTATTCAAAGAAGAGCTTAAAGAAATGATTAAGGAGATGAAACAGGAGATGAGACAGGATCTCATGTCCTTAAGACAAGAACTATCTACGAAGATGGAGAACATGACGAATGCCTTGGAGAAATCATTGAAAATACTGGAGAATGATGTCAAGGTACTGAAAGAAGAAAATGTAAAGAATGCAGAAAAGATAAAAACATTGGATGCGAGGGTTGAAGAACTGGAAAGAAAAGAAAGAGAAAAGGATGTCATCATCACGGGCCTAAAGATAAGGCCAAGGAGCTACGCCAGTGCAACAAGACAAACTGAGGATCAGACCAGCGAAGACGAAAAATCGATTGAAGAACAGGTGATTGATTACCTGGACTCGAAAGGCATTGAAGTGAACCCAGACAACATCAACTACTGCCAGCTGCTGCCAAAACGCAAAGACACCAGAGATGTGAAAATTACATTCACCAACGTGAAATATAAAGCTGAAATAATGAAACAAGGAAGAAAACTGGCCGGAACGATGGTGTTTATGAACGAGAACCTGACGAAGCAGAATGCAAGTATAGCATGGAAAGCACGCCAACTGAAGAAAGGAGGAAAAATTGTGAAAAACTGGACCAGAGGCTGCAGGATCTACATTACACCTCCAGGAGGAGAAAATGGAAAACCCGTTCTAGTCCAAAGGATGGAAGACCTGGAAAAATACGAATGAGGTGCCTAAAAGTCAAGAACACTGATAAAGGTCATGGATATGGACAGAATCACTAAAAATCATCCGCAACATCATCAACATCAACAACGGGAGATTAATCAAGTAGACGAAGTGGACCCAAATAACTTTTCACATTGGAAACAATACACGAACAGCCATTACTACACAGAGAATGACTTCAAAGTGGAAAATAAGAAGGAAAAAGGTCTGTCACTTGTTCACTGTAATTGTCGCAGTATGTATGCAAATTTTGAAGACATTAAGGATTACATCTCTACATTGTATAGATTTGACATAATAACACTGTCAGAAACTTGGATGAATGAAAAAAAAGGCATGGATTTTATGATAAAAGGATATAAATTTGTCTATAAGAACAGATTACATAAGCCAGGAGGAGGGGTAGCACTATTCATAAAAGAAAATATAGATATGGAGATAATAGAGTCTTTGAGTTTAACTGTGGAAGAAGTAATGGAATGTATAACAGTGAAAATTACAAGTCCAGAGGGACGTAAGATAATAATCTGCTGTTTGTATCGTGCACCTGACTGTAAAATAGACATATTTAATTAGAAACTAACCAAAATGATAGAAGAAATCAAAAATAAGAGATTACTGATATGTGGAGACTTCAATATAAACATTTTAAATCCTTTAAAAAATACACACATTGAAGACTTTGCCAATTGCATGTACACAAATGGATTAAAACCTCTCATAACGAAACCAACCAGAATGAATAAACACAGCTCAACACTGATAGATAACATCTTCACAAACATACAAAACACAGATGTAAAGAGTGGTATATTAATAAATGACATCTCTGATCATTTACCAATATTTATGATACTAAACGCAAAAGAGAAGAAGAACCGTGAAAATCATAACACACAGACATACAGGAGACTGGAAGGAGAAAAACAACTAGAAAACTTTAAACAACAGATAAAAAGACAGACGTGGGAGAGTGTCTTCAAGGAAGACGTGAACGTAGCATATGACACATTTACAGACACAATAACGACAATATACGATAAATACTGCCCTTTGAAACAAATAACAACCAAAAGTAAAATAAACAATGTACCATGGATTAATAAGAAAATAGCCAACGTATGCAAAAAGAAAAACATATTATATAAAAAATATATAACAGAAAAAACATTAAAAGCAGAAATACGTTATAAAAAATACAGAAACAAAGTTAATAACTTACTTAGAGAAAAAAAAAGGGAATATTATGAAAAACAATTAAAAGAGAATAAAAACAAAAACAAAAAATTGTGGGAAATAATAAATAACATAACCATGCGCAAATGCAAAGAAAAAAATGCAGACCATTTTATAATAAACAATGTAAAAGAATACAATAAAAACATAATAGCACAAGAACTCAACAGTTTTTTCATAAATACTGGAAAAGACATAGAGAAAGGGATTAATAAACACCCAACACTTAAATGGAACCATTTTGACAATGAGAAGAAAGACATTGATAAGTACCTTGTACTCGAAGAAGTAACAGAAGCAGAGGTGGACAGAATAATCACTACCTGTACCTCAAAAAAATCCAGAGACGTTAATAATCTAACTATGAGTCTAATAAAAACCATAACAGCTGAAATAACCCCGCCACTAACACATATAAGTAATCTATCATTTAAGAATGGGGTTTTCCCAGAAAAAATGAAAATTGCAAAAATCAGACCGATTTACAAGGGTGGAGAAAAATGTAATTTCACTAATTATCGACCTATATCAATATTACCACAACTGTCAAAAATTCTGGAAAAACTGTTCATGAACAGACTCGACAAATTTATAGAAGACAATAATATACTACATGAAGGACAATATGGATTTAGAAAAGGACGTTCAACAGCAATGGCTATAATTGACATCACGGAGAATATAAGAGAAGCATTAGAAAAAAAACTATTTGTATTTGGAATTTTTCTGGACCTAAAAAAAGCCTTTGACACAATTAATCATGATATTCTAGAAGAAAAACTTCAAAATTACGGAATAAAGCGTAACGCCTTAAAATGGATTAAAAGCTATATGACAAATAGGAGACAATATGTTGACTTTGAAGAACACACATCAAAATGCCAAACCATACAATGTGGTGTTCCTCAGGGTTCAATTTTAGGGCCAAAACTGTTCATTTTATACATAAACGACATTTTCAAAGTATCAAATTGTCTCGAACTAACGTTGTTTGCAAACGATACAACATCCTATGCTCAGGTAAAGACATTAAAACTCTAATAGAGTCAACAAATGAAGAATTATCAAAAATTCAAACATGGTTAGATGTAAATAAACTAGCCCTAAACGTCAGTAAAACAAAATAATAGGAGAAATAAGACTGAAACTAAACATGGAAATAATAGAACAAGTAAAAGAATATAGGGTACTAGGAGTGTGGATGGACGACAAGCTGACCTGGAAAAAACATATACAAATAGTTAAAAACAAAGTTGCTAAAAGCAGTTACATCCTATGGAAGCTTCAACAAATCCTACAAACCAAATCACTTAAAACAATCTATTCTTCACTCATAGCATCGCACTTAAATTACTGCTCCGAAATATGGGGAAATAACTACAAAACGTATCTTGAACCATTATTTAAACAACAAAAAAAAGCTATAAGAATTTTACATAAAGTACCACACAACACACACACAAACGATTTATTTGAGAAGTCAAAATACCTAAAACTGCAAGAAATAATACACTATAACACACAAATACATGCATTTAGGGCTTCATCAAAAAAATTACCACATCAAATACAAAAACGTTTCACTTACAATCAAAATCCCTACGAATTCAGACATAATAATGTGTTTAGACCAAACAGGATCAAATCAAACGTTGGCAAACATAGTACTGTGTATAGAGCCATGAACCTCTGGAACAGCCTTGACAAAGAGACACAACAGTCAGATAATCTGAAACAATTTAAGGAGAAAACGAGGAGGACATTTTTACACACATACAGATCTCAAGTCAACTCTTCATTGAACTCTACAGCGACGACATGGAACTCATCAACTGGTCATTGAGCACCATTGACAAAATCTTCTCAACGAGGCAATTGCTTCAGCACGAAATACCGTGTCCAAAGGACACATACCCAAGTGGATATGTCGTGGACGCACGAAGGAGAAGCCAGATGCTCCGTCTCTCCCAGCTGAAAGTGGAAGATGTGGAGGACATCTATCTGCTAGGGGTCATGATCTTTGGCCTGCTGATGATGGGGGTATGTGTCTGTGCATGTGCCTTTCTGATGGATCGTAAGCTGAGGCGACTCTCAGAGGATACGAAGGTTCTCAGAGAGAAGAAGAACTTCACGTTTGGAGAGTTGGAGGAACGTAAACAACGACTGGAAAAGAAAGCTCGTGGAAATACGGGGGAAAGAGACTGTGATGAGGAGTAACAACAGGAACAATGACTGCAGACAAGAACACATCACAAAAAAAAAAAAAAAAAAAAAAAAAAGGGAAGAAACGAGGTTGGATGTAAAATTATCTGTGTTCAAATTAGGGGACGGATCTAGATAAGCATAATGCTTTTTTCCGTCGCCCTTTCCGGCATGGAAAAAGACAAAAAAACAAAAAAAAAAAAAAAAAAAAAACAATGATGTGATTTTGCTCTGAATGTCAAATGAATTTCTGTGAATGCAACCATGTCGGAAATGAACTGAATAAATAATAAATAAAAATAAAAGATGCACATGATATCACTAAGGCCCTCTAAAATCTGCGTTAACTGAATCATGGACGGAATCACTGAATCGACCAATGAAAACGGTTAAACATGGAAATGGACAGAATCACTGTGGGCCAAGGAAGGTTTTTTTTTTTTTTTTTTTTTAATGGTGAAACGTTTCCAGGGACCACTTATTAGGTGCACCGCCAACCCCCCATGTTTGTTCAGGCAATAAACTCTGCCTGAACAAACACATTAATAGAATGTTACATTCGAACAACATCTCATCAGAGCTACAGAAATAGGATCATTTGAATTAGGTTAATTTAAACCAAGTTATCTCGTGTTCCGGTTAATATTCCAAGTTCAATATTTTATTCATCAAATTAACGTTTCCACATTTACTGGTTATTGATGTAAGGTTGTTGTGAGTTACTTTTATTTACCTACAGCACATGCCTCCATTTAACTGTTTGATGCACCAGCATGAAATAATCACTGCAGCATGAAATCTATTATATAATAAACACATACATCATCCATTTACAGTGAATGATTTAAAGGATTACCAATGGTTTAAAACTAACGATCTTTAACGTACACGCTTACTTTTATCTTCCATCCTTGAGGATTCTTTGATCTGAGTCACGTTTATTTACTTCATGTTATTTAGTTGAATCATGACCAGGTTGAGTTTATAAATTAACTATTACCTCCAAAAAATACTGGATGTTCAAATCATGATTCAGCAAAAATGCTTAGACAATGTGTGGAAAGTTGTGGTTGTTAAATTTGTAAACAATATGAACTATAACTATACAATGCAATGGGGTCAAAAAACACAAATTAAAGATTATGTGCAGGTCAAACAATGACATGGAAACAATGCAGTCCTCGAACCACAACGCGGAAACAAAGCAAACCTCCAACCTTGACATACTAGTACTCACACATAGCGAAAACCAAGGCACCAAAGCCTGACACAGCAATAAATGGACTTTATTTATATAACACTTTTATGTCTACACTGAAGTAGTCTTAAAGTGCTTTACAATATCAACTCTTTCACCCATTCACACACCAATGGGACTGAGTTGTCATGCAAGGCACTGGTCAACCACTGGGAGCAACTTAAGGTTCAGTGTCTTGTCCAAGGACACTGACACATAGACTGAGATCAAACCCTCAACCTCTCCATCAGAAGACGACCCTCTACCACCTGAGCCACAGTCACCTTTGAACAGGCATTAAACAGTGAGAGAGTAAAAAAAACAAGCGTTTAAGTCTGACATAGAAATAAATTAGGCATCAGAACGTGACAGACCAAAAACTTTTGTGTGGTTTGTGGTGTTTGAACCACATCTCAGCTTATGAAGTCATGTCTGGTTGAAATTACCAAGCATGACTCTGCAACAATTCTAAGGAATGCTGTGATGATGAAACCACGACTTGTTGATTATGAGAGTTTCATTTTTTTGCTAATCTATTAAAGACAAACCATGACTCAGTAAAAACACTAAAGTTGACAACAGTAACACAACTTAACTTTGTAATAATTAGCAACAACACTCAACAGTCCAAGCTGTGGTTTATGAACTAAAGTTCTTTTTATTAATTTTTAAATACTTATATTCATTTAGTTATTTTAGTTTCATTTGTTTTAGTTAAAATTATTTATTTGAGATTATTTCGGTAGTTTATGTGTAAATGTGTTTGACTTCCTGGTCTGTTAAACGTTCACGTACCGTGTCATTAAGCTGAGAAGCTGTGACGTGTAGAGGACGTTGGAGCTCAGATTACAGCCTGAGCAGAGCAGCCACAGCTTAAATAAGGAACCTAATCAAACTGATCAATTTCACCTGAGGCAGGAGGGGGCGGAGTCATCTACTCAATCTGTGTGCGTCGTTCATTCTTTGGAGATTCAGGTTCAAAACCAAATCAAAACAACAAATAAACAGTAAAGTTATTTTGTTTTACCAATTTAAAACCAAAAAAGAAATAAAAGAAAAAAACATAATCAGTGCTTTTTTGTTTTAAATTAAAAAGATTAATGGAAAAATCTTGTTCTGTTTGTGTGATATTTAGATATTTATTGTTACTAGGGGTGTCCCGATCTGATGATATCAGCCTGAAAACAAACATTGGATATCGGATTCAATTTTCCAATTATTTTTTATTATATATATTTATTTAATTGTAGAATACTGTAGATATTATGCTAAAGGCTAAAATTTATACAACCAACTGGTTAATAATAAATGGGTCAGTGTTTCTCATCCCTACTGTTGCTGACTTTTGTTCTGAGTAATAGGGATGGGTGATATTGACCAAAAATAAATAAATTATTTCTGGTATTTATCATGATAACGATAAAAATCATGATAAATAAAAAGTATAAATAAAAAAAATAATTAAAAATGTCACAACTTAGTGTAAACAGGTTCTTTACAAACACAAATAAATGTTAATACATCAACATTAGACACATTTAAAAAGACAACAATAACTGCTGAGTCATTGAGTTCATGAGCTGATATTTGATGGATTATATTAGTGCATGTGGGTCACTATTATTATTGTATGTAATTCATTTATTATTGTCTAATGGGACCAGCTTTGTCTGTGAACACGTGAAATATAATGAAAATATTACTGCAATTCACAAGTTGGGACGAATGAATAGTGACATTATTTATGCTCACATTTATTTCACACAACGAATGAAAAAGTTGTATCGGGACATCCTGAGTTTTAACACTCCAAGACTCAAACTCATGCTAAATTTAAGCACTAGATGGCACTCTCTTTGAATACTAAACTATCCATCCATCCATCCATTGTCTTACCCGCTTATTCCTGTTTTGACAGGGTCACGGGGGTCTGCCGGTGCCAATCTCCGGCTCTCATAGGGCGCTTGGCGGGGGTACACCCTGGACAGGGCGCCAGTCCATCACAGGGCAACAGAGACACAGTCACTCTCTCATTCACTCCTATGGGCAATTTAGAGACTCCAATCAACCTTACAGTCATGTTTTTGGATTGTGGGAGGAAGTCGGAGTACCCGGAGGAAACCCACGCAGCACGGGGAGAACATGCAAACTCCACACAGAAAGGACCCAAGTGTCCACCCCAGGGCTTGAACCCAGGACCTTCTTGCTGTGAGGCAGACGTGCTAACCACTAAGCCACCGTGCGCCCGGATACTAAACTATACCTTTTATATTAAATCTAATTACTAAGGGATTTTTGCCCTAAAAACTAATGATTGTAACACCCTAGGCCTCAAACTAATGCCAACTTTCACCACTAGAGGGCACTCTAAGTATTTTAACACCTTATACCAGACATAAGCAACTGGCGGCCAGGGGGCCACAAACGGTCCTCTGTCTAATTTTATGCTGCCTTTAAAGTAAATGTACAAAATGAAAGAAAAATACACAAAACAAAAGCAAAAATACATTAAAAAAATACAGTGACTTACACCATTGCAGGAAAATACAGTAAAAGACAAGAGAAAAACACTCCAAAAACACAAACTACAAAAATGAACAAAACAACAACAGTAATACACAAAATGACAAAAGATACAAAAATACAGAAAATTACAACAAAAGTAGAAAAAAGACAAGAAAAACACTAAAAGACTCTACAGTAACCTACAGTACTAATAAACAAGCAAAACAACAACAGAAATACACAAAAATACTCCCAAAAAAAAAGCAAAATGACACAAATACACAATATGAGTCCAAAAAACATATTGTACAGGAAAAATACACAAAAGCATGATAGAAATGCACAAAATGCCTCAACCCTAACCCTAACCCTACAAGCAAGACAACAACAGAAGACTGAAAAACACACACAATGACTATAGTATTGGTGTGTGTGGTGTAGGGTTAGGGTGTGTTGGGCTGTGTCTAAATAGTCCCTCCTATCTCCTTTCTTATTCACTTTTCCTTTACCCCATGGATAATGTCACAGTGTTAAGGAAAGGAGTTAGGAAAGGAGTTAGGAAAGGGCATCACGTTTGTTTAGACAATCAGACACACTTCCTCTAGGTGATGCAATAATCTCTTTTCCTTATCTTAAAGAACACTCGGACGCTCTTTATCATGGCTTAAACACTTCCGGTGGTGAAGGGACAGTGGATAGGAAAGGAGATAGGAGGAACTATTAGGACGCAGCCTTGGTGTGTTGTCAAGTCCTCCACCACAATGGAAAGGTAGTTAGTATAAAAGCATAAACTATAGAATATAACAGTATTTGTTCATGAAATAATCAGCCACTCAAACAATATCATTAATCAACAGTCAGAACACATGTAAACAAAGACACACATTAGCAGAGAAAGCTGCAGTAACCATGATGCCTTCATGACCATGGGAAATCTCAGCATCAGTTCACCACTGAATACACACAGTGGAACATAACCAGAACATAGACCAGACCAGGTGGTCTATGTGTGGAGCACAGACCTGACTGAAGAACCAATCATATTTGTTCTCTGAGCTCCAGCAGAAAGTGAGGAATGAGTAAAATCAGTAAATAATCATCAGTGAATGTGAAAAACTAAACACAACACTGTTAATATCCTGTCACACTACTATCAGAAATCACTTTAGAAATGATATCACAACAATATACAAGTGTTTATTAATAAATATTATTAATGTAATAGAGATTAAAAAAATCTAAATTAAAAATGACCCGACAGCTGAGCGTGAAAATAATAATAAATAATCATTTAAAGTGTAGTGTGTTTACATTATAGCTGCTAGCATCTTAACACACAGAATAATATAAGAAGAAAAGAACACACACACTATTTGGAAGCTGTTCATAAAGTTTAAGGTCAAACTCATACTGTCGGGGAGAATTTCACTCCACAAACACACACAGACCTTTGCTGCTTTATTATTATTTATTTCATTTCTTAAAAAATAAAACAAACGATATAAACTATTTTCACAGAGTTTTGCGCGGGATGTTGAGCAGCTTCACTTAGGTTTTACAGGAAGCTACGCCTCTACGTTTGAGCACGCGCATTGCGAAACGTAACAAAGTCACATAACTACAAAAACTACACATTTATTGTTAGAGTGCCATAACTTTTGATTTAAACATGTTTATTACCTGTCTTTGAAAAATGACGCCAAATCCAGGTACGTTGAGAATCTTTTGAAAAGCAACAGGCTCCTCCCCCTTTGAAAAGCGGCTCAGAGGTCACGAGGACTTTTCTTTTCTTTTTAGTAGCAGCTTTAGACGTTGTCAGTCCTGGAATGGGTAACTGTAGTTTGGGGGGCGCTCCTCCATGACGCCCTGCTGCTCAGTGACACCTGTGTGCTGTGGTGACGGTGCGCGCGCATTCACTTTAATTGACAGTGGCCAGTTCCAGGAAGTCGATGCCTATTGGCTGGGCAAAGTCGGCGCTTTCTTTCATTTGTATAGGGGTCTATGGACGAAGGCGGGACTTATATATATATTACTGTATATGAATGACCACCAGTAAAATAATAGTTAGGTATTTTAAAAGAATGATACATAAACATAGATTTAAATATTTCCCTTTCTCTTCTGTTGTAATTTTTATATTCTTCTTTCAATATTGTTGTTTGTTGTTGTTTTTTAGATGATTATCTTTTATTTGTGTGTCTTATATTTCTTTTATATTTTCTTTTGCCTTTATTGGAACAAGTTTGCATATTTATTTAGTTATTTTGGAGAAAGAACCAATCAATGTATTCTCATATTAGCCATTATTTACAAAGAAAACATGTTTGTAATGGCTTTAAATTGGAATTACAAGAAAACATAAACATTAAATATGAAAATTCATTAAAATAAATCACTATAAGCTAATGTTTGGGGGGGTGGCCTGGGGCTCCTTGGCCCCCACTCTCTCTGCTGGCCTGGCTGCATCTTTGGTTGACATCAGTGGTTCTTACACATACATTGGTCTACGATGCACTGGCATGTCTTAGACTGTAGATAAAAGCACTATTATACCTAAGCTTCACACTGGTCACCAGACTGGTTTGATTACACAACACAATAAGCACAATGTACACAACTACAACTACACATCTCACTCTCACTTTACAATAATCAACTCTTCTCCACCTTTATATTTACCACCTCCAGTCTCTCCTCCCTGTTCCCTTCAACATAGAAAATAGCATTTATTGTTGAGAGAAATATGCTTCAACCTAAAACTCAACAACTTCTTAACAATGACACAATATGGGTCACATTGTTAAGAAAACTGAGTCCGAGGTATTCATGATCCCCAAAAACTAAAACAATAATTATGTACAGCATGCAACGAAGAGCAAAAACAAGGTAAACCATCAGTGCTCCCTGCACCTCTTAAACCTCACCACATGGTGGCGGTGTCCTCTTGTTGTTACATGACTGTGTGTCTGTCATTCAGACTAAGGACTGACCTCCACATCAGAGGTTCTCTAACTTTTTAATCCATGTACCCCGTTTGTCCTATTGGAACATTTTGCTCAGAATTCTGTTAAAAAAAACATCTATAAATCATAATAATGGAATGAATGAGTGATAACACACATTTTATATCATCTAATTTTGTAAATAAGTGAAATATAACAGTATTTAGATTTATTTCTATTGTTTTTATCATTTGCTGCATGGTTTGGAACCAAGAGTCACTATTGTATTTTCATTTCATGTTTTAATCAAAATATCTATATTGATTTTGTGTACTTTGTTTTTGTTTGTTTCTCTGTTATTTTTGTGTATTTTGTAGTGATGTTGTGTATTTTTCTCTATTTATTGTTGTTTTGTGTGTTGCTGGTAATGTTTACCCCAAATTTTTAATGCCTTATTTTGTTCATTTTCCACTCTCTCTCTCTCTCAAGTACCCCCTGTAGTGCCATTGTGTACCCCTAGGGTACACGTACCCCCATGTGAGAAACATCGCTTTATAACTTCAAATGATATTAAATGAAATGGTAATGGGACAGATAAAATAAAACTAGTGTTTATACACTGGACCACAGAACATCTTTACTTTTAGGACATTAAGATTTACAACTTCAAATAAAAGTCAGCTTCAATAAGTGTGAAGAGGCCGAGGCTATTGTTTGAAAATGTTTTAAATATCATTATTTTATTAGGAAAAAACGAGACGTAGAATCACTGCATTCACGACCAAACCTGCCAAGATGCCAGAGCTTCAAGAATATTTGTGTGAAAAATACATCTGCACACTCGGATCAATGCAAGTAAAAAAATAACTCCCCAAGCTTTGGGTCAGAGGACCATCATCAGGTTCACAAACAGCATAGTCACAATGAACAGGCTTATATAATACAGGCAATCACCACTCCTGGTCACATGGGAGATGTAGTTCAGAAGCAGGAGGAGGAGTTTGTAGTTCTGACTGCACATCAATGAATAAAGGAAAGAAAGGAAGCATAATAGATATCCATCAGAATATATACACAAAGACAACTAAACTAATTATATACATTCATAAACAGGATGCAAATAGAAAAATACATAATATTAAAGGATGAGGGCATTGCCTACACATTAGGCTGACATTCATTAAATGCAGTGCCTACAACCTTTTAAGAAATTATAATAAAACAAAATCTACATTTAAGCCCTTTGGGCGTAGACAGTCTGGTGTGTGAATCCAAAAGACTTCTTTTTGACACATTATTATGTCAGTATCTCCTCCTTCCTGGTTAATATACATGTAGAGCATTAAAATGGATGAGCACTGGATTGTTAGGATCAACACGTCTGATGGAGCTTTTATCTTGGTTTCTCCTCTGTTTCAGACTAAATACTTTAACCTACACACACACAGCCTGTCACAGGCCAACTTTTACAGGTCTGAGATGTTTAAAGTTAAAAGGTTTGTCAGTGTTTTTGCATTGGACACAACATGGATAATTACCATTCTTCAAAGGTGCCACGAGGGTCTGACTTAGAGCACTATGTATACTAACCCTGACCCTGTGACCGAGGTTTGACACAAAGTGGTTTGTCTTTGAATTTATTGCTGAGTAAAGGATGATTTGAAATGAAATGCCAGTGATTGTATTTTTAATTATATAGGCTTTTGGAGAGAAAGTGGTGATACATGACCCTGAGAACGTTTTATCTCTTTTAACACTTTTTTTGTGTTAAAGTTCAGAGCGTGGTGTAGAGAGTATTGTAGGCCTCAATAATACTTTCAGGAGAAAAACCTCTAGTCAAAAAGTGTTGGTTCATGTCAGAGGCACGACCCACTAAGTTCTCAGTGGAGTTGCAGATACTGTATGTCTACGTCTATAAAATAGACCCTGTACGAGTGCTTTTGGGTGAGAGCTGATGGCCAAAAGGAGGGAGTTGTGATCAGTCTCCTTCTGGTAGAGTGAGGTAGAAAGTTTTCAATCTTCTAAATTGACCCACAAATCTAGAAAATGAACATGTTTATCATCAGATTCTGCTGAAAGCTTCAAATCATGTTATTGAGATATTTCAAGCCAAAAAATGTGTGACTTCTCAGTTTCTCAGGATGTACAAAGGTTAGATGTTGAAAGTGTTTGTAGTTATCTAGAATAGACCAGTGGTTTTTACACTTTTTAGGTTCTAGTCCTTCTTTCTCTTATTACTGAATCCAAGTCACCCCTTTGTCCAACTACAACATTTTGCTTAGAAATCTGTTTGAAAACATCTATAGATCATAATGATAGAATGAATGTGATAACACACATTAAATCTCATTTTGTAAATTAGTGAACCAAACCTCCCGTGGGCCAAAGTGAAAGCTCTGCTGGGTTGAATTTGGGCCACAGGCCTTGACTTTGTGTGTGTGTGTGTCTGTCTGTCTGTCTGTCTGTCTGTCTGTCTGTCTGTCTGTCTGTCTGTCTGTCTGTCTGTCTGTCTGTCTGTCTGTCTGTCTGTCTGTGTGTGTGTGTGTGTCTGTGTAGCTGTGTGTCTGTCTGTGTGCTTGTCTGTCTGTTAGTCTATGTGTCTGTCTGTCAAGGTTTCTGCCTGCCTGTCTGTGCGTGTGTGTCTGTGTAGCTGTCTGTCTGTCTGCGTGTCTGTCTGTTTGTCTGTCTGTCTGTCTGTCTGTGTGTGTGTGTGTGTCTGTGTAGCTGTGTGTCTGTCTGTGTAGCTGTGTCTGTCTGTCTGTCTATGTGTGTGTTTGTCTGTCTGCGTGTCTGTCTGTCTGTGTGTCTGTCTGTTTGTCTGTCAGTGTGTCTGCCTGTCTGTCTTTCTGTGTGTGTTTTGTACCCCTGCCACCTTCGGGTGGTAGATTTTTTGAGTTTTGGGGATCCAGTCCTGGCCTATTATGGACCGTGCACCGCAGGCCCTCACTTTATGTGGGGTCTGACATACTTACCTTCACCTAACCCCCTTTTCCCCCCCCACACCTAACCCTAACAAGGCCCCGCCCCCCCTCCTTTTCCTAACCCTAACTTCCCCTCCCTATACCTAACCTTAAACCACCCCCCCCATACCCTGACCCCAACTTTCCCTCCCTAACCCTAACCCATCCCTTTCCCAACCCTAAACCCTCCTTCCCATACCTAAGCCTAACCCCTTACCCGACCCTAACCATTCCTACCTCATTAATTTTTAACTTTTATTAAATAATTTATGAATTTTCTAGCAAGTTTTTAGAGGTTACCACTGTTTTATAAATTTTTAACCCTTTTATTTATGACAATCAGGTTGCTGCGCTGGGACCACGCCCCCTGGTGCTCCTAATTCCCATGGGGACCTATGCCTCCTTTTTTGTCCTTTTTATGGGTGTCTGGATGTTTTATTAATTTACTATTTTTTATTTTTATAATTTTTTTTAAAAAAAATGATAAAGGGGATATCTCACCTGGGGTGTGAAAGGATGTCCTGTGCCAGTGCTAATTTTAAAGAACCCTAACCTAACCCTAACCCCTTACCCTGACCCTAACCATTCCTTCCTCATTAATTTCTAACTTTCTTTTATCAAAGAATTTATGAATTTTCTAGCAAGTTTTTAGAGGTTATTATCACTGTTTTATAAATTTTTACCCCCTTTTTTTAGGATAATCAGGTTGCTGCGTTGGGACCACGCCCCCTGGTGCTCCTAATTCCCATGGGGACCCATGCCTCCTTTTATGTCCTTTTTTATGGGTGTCTGGTTGTTTTATTAATTTACAATTTTTTATTTATTTTTTTTAAAAAAATGATAAAGGGGATATCTCACCTGGGGTGTGAAAGGATGTCCTGTGCCAGTGCTATTTTTAAAGAACCCTAACCCTAACAGGGGGATGGACCGTGCACCGCCCAATCCTCGCAGGGGAGGGGCACGTTTCCCCCATCCTAACCCTGCCTTGCCCTTTACCTTAATCCTAACCTTAATCGCTACCGCCTCCACCCAGCGATTGATCGTTTTGGGCCCTAACTCGTAAACCTAATCCTAACCCTAATTGCCACCCACCGCCGTGGTCAACTCGGCTGCCGCGAAGAGTTGGTCTCTGTTGCTCTGGTGTTTCCGCTAGGTGGGTTGGTCTATTAGTTACAGCGCTTTGCCATGCTAGGTGGCCTTCTGGGACCACCGTGAATTTCACCGCCGTGGTCAGCTCGGCTGCCGCGAAGAGTTTGATCTCTGTGCTCCGGTGTGTCCATGGGAGGTCGGCTAAAACCTAATTCTTCCTCTAATTCCCACCCTGGTTTTTACACCTTGCCCATAATCTTGATCCTAACCCTAACCCTAACCGCCTCTGTCTTACGGACAACATCCTCGATACCGAGACCTGGATCCACTTTACTACAAGGCACAGACATGCCCCCACTTGCTATCCCGGTTATTATAACCTTTACAGTTCCACATCATCTCGTTGCCTTCACATTTACTTTTCTGGGCCGTGTCAAGTAGACAAAGTGGTGGCTGACGGCCTCTAGTTCGCCTACTGCTGGGCTTCCATGTGCTACATTCCTTATACCTTATTCTGTCTCCTTTACACTCACTCTACTGATCCATCTTCACATGATTTCTGAAGAGAGTACACGGTTTGGTGGGATACGAGTAGCATGCAACGGCCAGTGCCTTGCCTTTGATTCCCTCTTCCAAACTGGAAACATCCGAGGAATCATCAAGACCCATAAAATCTTTACCTAACCCTCGCTTTAAAATTTTACCTATTTTAAAGACAAATAGCCCACATTAGCTCGGCCTCATTTAAAATAAATGCTTTGTGCTGTGATTGTTATTGTATTTTACATCGACAGATCATCTGAAGAAACTAATAGTAATAATCTGCAGCTGGACCACTCTCGTCTGAACTCTGCAAACGTTGAGGATTAATAATTTTATTGTTAATTTAACATAAACAAAACTCTTTACCTACCATGTTCTGAGAAACTACTGTCTCATCTAACAATAGAAGAAGAGTAGCTTCTTCTTCTTTGGTTGTTGACGGCAGTTGGCACCCAAAATGTTGCATTACTGCCACCTTCAGGTGAAAAGCTGCTGCGCAGGTGCCCATGTATGGAGGATTAGCTTCTGGAGCAGGGCATGGAGGACCGGGGCATGGAGGTTCTGCAGCTGGACCCCTCTCGTTTTTTCCCCTAGAACCCTAACGCCATCACACTTTACAGATTACACACTCACATTCCATACTCATTCCATTTTACCTATAGTTTTTCTCCAGGGCTTGTCAATCAGACAGCGGTGGCCGACTGCAATTAGTCCACCTACTACTTAGCTCAGGATATACTACACACACAGCACGCACTCCGTACTGATACATATCCATAAAACTACTTGATGAATGTACCTGATATGGTGAAACGAGTGCCCTGCCTTTGATTCTCTATTCTAAACTGAGGACTGTTCAGGGGTTTCATTGACACCCATAACCAATAAACCTGACCCATATTGGAAAATCTTATCCAGGGATTCAAACCTTTTAAATCTTTTGTGTCATTGACTTCAGCAAATAAATTGTCTTTTCATTATTTCGCTACTTTGTTCTTAACCTACTGCACATAACATTTTTCTGTTTCAGTGTTCATTTGTTGTTGTTTTCTTGTTGCTATTTAAGTTGGATTAACATTTGATGGAGTATTCATGATTACAAATGCAGAAACAAACACAAATCACATGATAAGAACAAACTTTATTAGTGAGCAAACAGTTTACACCTACAGTAACTGCTCAACAAATGCACTGAATATGCAGATGTCAATGCGTGCGTCATTAGCTGCTTGTGTACGCGTAACATAAACTCCTCTCATATAGCACTCCCTCCTGTTCCCTCTCACTTTTTTCCTTCTACTCCAGATCTCCTCCTTCATCCTCATCTTCTCCGCACGCTGTCAACACCTTCTCAGGAAGCAGGCCGTATTCATTGAGGAACGCCTCCACATCTGGTGCAAAGAAATTCTCTTGGAAGTGTTTGGTGATATCCAAGAAGTTCCCCAGCAACTCTCGCCTGCTTTATAGACCAAAAGGGCAGGAAGAACCTGGACAGGAGAGCAACAAACAAAAGAAAAAACAGAAGTTCAGTCCCAGAAGTTTAATATCCGGTATGTTGAAGCAGCAAAATGTAAAAACCTGTGTTCATTTTGATTCTGATTAATTAATTGTCTTTTGATAAAAATGCATCTATGTTTTACCCTTATTTTAGTTTCAAAATAAGTTTTGATTTCTCTAAAGCACGTGTCAAACTCATGGCCCGGGGTGCCAAATCCGACCCTTTGGAGCATCCAATTCGGCCCGCAGGAGAAAGTAAAAAGTACAGAAAAAACATGAATCATTGTGTAGATGATCAGTTTTCCGGTGATAGTGCATGATTGCAGTCATTTTTTATGTTAAACTGTTTGAAAAAATTATACAAAATCCTTACATTTTCCTCAAATTATTACGTAATACTTTGCTTAATAAAATAGAAATTGGTCAAAAAATCTAGGAAATTAAAAGTGAAAAATATCCTGACTGATATCTTTCACTTATTGGTTAAATATTGTCGTATCTTTTATTTTATTTTTATTTATTTATTCAGTTCATTTCCGACATGGTTGCATTCACAGAAATTCATTTGACATTCAGAGCAAAATCACATCATTGTTTTTTTTTTTTTTTTTTTTTTTGTTTTTTTGTCTTTTTCCATGCCGGAAAGGGCGACGGAAAAAAGCATTATGCTTATCTAGATCCGTCCCCTAATTTGAACACAGATAATTTTACATCCAACCTCGTTTCTTCCCTTTTTTTTTTTTTTTTTTTTTTTTTTTGTGATGTGTTCTCGTCTGCAGTCATTGTTCCTGTTGTTACTCCTCATCACAGTCTCTTTCCCCCGTATTTCCACGAGCTTTCTTTTCCAGTCGTTGTTTACGTTCCTCCAACTCTCCAAACGTGAAGTTCTTCTTCTCTCTGAGAACCTTCGTATCCTCTGAGAGTCGCCTCAGCTTACGATCCATCAGAAAGGCACATGCACAGACACATACCCCCATCATCAGCAGGCCAAAGATCATGACTCCTAGCAGATAGATGTCCTCCACATCTTCCACTTTCAGCTGGGAGAGACGGAGCATCTGGCTTCTCCTTCGTGCGTCCACGACATATCCACTTGGGTATGTGTCCTTTGGACACGGTATTTCGTGCTGAAGCAATTGCCTCGTTGAGAAGATTTTGTCAATGGTGCTCAATGACCAGTTGATGAGTTCCATGTCGTTGCTGTAGAGTTCAATGGAGAGTTGACTTGAGATCTGTATGTGTGTAAAAATGTCCTCCTCGTTTTCTCCTTAAATTGTTTCAGATTATCTGACTGTTGTGTCTCTTTGTCAAGGCTGTTCCAGAGGTTCATGGCTCTATACACAGTACTATGTTTGCCAACGTTTGATTTGATCCTGTTTGGTCTAAACACATTATTATGTCTGAATTCATAGGGATTTTGATTGTATGTGAAACGTTTTTGTATTTGATGTGGTAGTTTTTTAGATGAAGCCCTAAATGCATGTATTTGTGTGTTGTAGTGTATTATTTCTTGCAGTTTTAGGTATTTTGCCTTCTCAAATAATTCGTTTGTGTGTGTGTTGTGTGGTGCTTTATGTAAAATTCTTATAGCTTTTTTTTGTTGTTTAAATAATGGTTCAAGATACGTTTTGTAGTTATTTCCCCATATTTCGGAGCAGTAATTTAAGTGCGATGCTATGAGTGAAGAATAGATTGTTTTAAGTGATTTGGTTTGTAGGATTTGTTGAAGCTTCCATAGGATGTAACTGCTTTTGGCCACTTTGTTTTTAACTATTTGTATATGTTTTTTCCAGGTCAGCTTGTCGTCCATCCACACTCCTAGTGCTCTATATTCTTTAACTTCTTCTATTATTTCCATGTTTAGTTTCAGTCTTATTTCTCCTATTATTTTGTTTTACTGACGTTTAGGGCTAGTTTATTTACATCTAACCATGTTTGAATTTTTGATAATTCTTCATTTGTTGACTCTATTAAAGTTTTAATGTCTTTACCTGAGCATAGGATGTTGTATCGTCTGCAAACAACGTTAGTTTGAGGCAGTTTGTGACTTTGAAAATGTCGTTTATGTATAAAATGAACAGTTTTGGCCCTAAAATTGAACCCTGAGGAACACCACATTGTATGGTTTGGCATTTTGATATGTGTTCTTCAAAGTCAACATATTGTCTCCTATTTGTCATATAGCTTTTAATCCATTTTAAGGCGTTGTGCTTTATTCCGTAATTTTGAAGTTTTTCTTCTAGAATATCATGATTAATTGTGTCAAAGGCTTTTTTTAGGTCCAGAAAAATTCCAAATACAAATAGTTTTTTTTCTAATGCTTCTCTAATATTCTCCGTGATGTCAATTATAGCCATTGCTGTTGAACGTCCTTTTCTAAATCCATATTGTCCTTCATGTAGTATATTATTGTCTTCTATAAATTTGTCGAGTCTGTTCATGAACAGTTTTTCCAGAATTTTTGATAATTGTGGTAACATTGCTATAGGTCGATAATTAGTGAAATTACATTTTTCTCCACCCTTGTAAATCGGTCTGATTTTTGCAATTTTCATTTTTTCTGTGAAAACACCATTCTTAAATGATAGATTACTTATATGTGTTAGTGGCGGGGTTATTTCAGCTGTTATGGTTTTTATTAGACTCATAGTTAGATTATTAACGTCTCTGGATTTTTTTGAGGTACTGGTAGTGATTATTCTGTCCACCTCTGCTTCTGTTACTTCTTCAAGTACAAGATACTTATCAATGTCTTTCTTCTCATTGTCAAAATGGTTCCATTTAAGTGTTGGGTGTTTATTTATTCCTTTCTCTGTGTCTTTTCCAGTATTTATGAAAAAACTGTTGAGTTCTTGTGCTATTATGTTTTTATTGTATTCTTTTACATTGTTTATTATAAAATGGTCTGCATTTTTTTCTTTGCATTTGCGCATGGTTATGTTATTTATTATTTCCCACAATTTTTTGTTTTTGTTTTTAATCTCTTTTAATTGTTTTTCATAATATTCCCTTTTTTTTTCTCTAAGTAAATTATTAACTTTGTTTCTGTATTTTTTATAACGTATTTCTGCTTTTAATGTTTTTTCTGTTATATATTTTTTATATCTTACATGTCTAGTATTGTTTGTATATGTAAAGGTGTAAACTAGGGCACAATAATGTTTAAATTACTCATTTTCCTGCATTATTTCTGTGGCCCACTAGAGATCAAACAGGTCTGTATTTGGCCCCTGAACTAAAATGAGTTTGATGCCCCTGCTCTAAAAAATTCTTATTTTGACCATTTTTTTGATATATTTTTTATAGATATTTCACACAATCTTTCAGTGATATTGTGTAAGATGTGGCAGAATTCTAAGGATTAAATCATGCTAGTAAACATTTTAACTCTAATCAGTAGCTTATAATAAAAAAAGCTTCTACCCTGCCCAACATAGTTTTTGTAATTTAATAAAGTTTGAGATGAAACAAAAACAAATCAACATGATACACCAGATTGTTATATTTTGTTTTTCGTCTTTACATTTTGTTATAATTTTTACATTTTATTAGAGATGTAACGATTAATCGTAAGGCAGTTAAAAATCTATTCATAGGTATCACGGTTGATATCATTTTTCTGAAAATTGAATCGCAGTACTTTTTTTAAAAAGTACAAGTGTAGGCGGCGGGCGGAGTCTGCTAATACTTTCTTTCTGGCTGCCTTCTACTCTTAAATATGTTAATAAATGATTTATTGCCCCTTTAGCACTGAAATAATATCTAATATTACTTGAATATCTGTAAAAGTCACGTTTTTCTATTAGCTCTGTCTGCTAGCATAGCATCTCTTCTTCACTGCTAGAATATCTGCATGCCAACCGACCACTGTGTTACCAGCGCCCTCTGCTGGTCCAAACAAATATGACGTAAATCAGTGCAATCACGGTTTTTTTTTTTTTAAAGTCCAATTGTTAAGGCACAAAATACATTTTCAGTTGCAGTTTTAAAAGAAAAATAACTATTATGCAGTTTTGCATTGTTTAATATAGAACCAGAATTTAAATTAATAGGCTTCATTTTCATTTGTATTATTCCTTTATTTATTTCATTCAAGATTTATTTTTAGTTAAATTGCATTGTTTTGAATTGTTTATCAAGGGATTCTTTTGACAATGAAAAATAAAAGGAAAATAATACAGTATTTTCTAATTTCTATTTCTAATTTGTCTACAGTCCCATTTTGTAAAATAAATCGTGAGAGAATCGTATCGGGAGTTGAGTGAATCGTTACATCCCTACATTTTATATATTATATTTATATCATAAAGTTGAAAAAGTCATACTCAGTGTAGTGAGGTGAGTTGCACATTTCCTAGTGTCCTTGAATGCACCATTGCTGCATGTCCCTCATTGTGGGCCTTAATTAAGATAATGACCACACGTGAACACCTTTTGATTTGGTTTTGAGTGGCAGGGATGTAAGTACTTTTTCTTTTATTGGAGTGTCTGTTTTTATTATGACAAACGTTAATGTTGACCCCCGTTTAAGAGACGACCTTGAGGGTCAGAACAGATGCAATACAAGGATAATCCACCATGGGGCAGTAATGGTAAGAAAAACATTAACATTTTTACTGAAACACCAATAGGAAGAGTTATTGGGTTGATGCAGTGTGATATTAGTTTATATTTCATAATCTTAGTAAAACGTGTTAAAAATGGTGAATCAGATTTAATACAGCAGGTCTATGAGGTCATGTGACTTTACATCAGTCAATTGTCATTTTATTGCATTTCATGCATTTTACATATTATCAAGCAGCAAAGTCTTTTGTATTTTTAAAGTAAACTAATGAAATGTTTGAATTACATATTGTGGTAATGGGAAACAGACAGATGTGAACACTGTGCAGGACACTTAACATGTGTACCGTGAGAAATGCTGAGTCATCTCTATCTGAACAATGACAAGAACTGTTTTCTGGCCGACCACCATAAAATATCTCATTGTTGCATGAAAATAGCTGCTGTTATTCTCTCTAGTTTAGAGTTTATTTTTGTTTTTTTTTTAACAGTTTATTTTAATTTGTTGTTAATTATTTGGTTTTATAACTCCTTCATTGTTTGAGTAAAAACCAGTGTTTGTGTTGTGGTTTTAAAAAGCAATTAAAAACAATAACGTATTTTTATATTAATACTTGTAAATAAAGATTATGATTGTACACATTCATTACAGAACCATGTTTAGTTCACCTTATTGTCCTTTTCCTCATTTTGAGGTTTAACTTATATTAGCTTAACTTTCTGTCTGGCCCCGCCCTGATGCTGGTTACACTCAGTAAAGTCAATTAATAGTGTGTTTTTTTGCTGCACTTTATTTATTCATTTTGATTTCCAAAAATATTGCATCATATCGTTATTATCTGCTATTGTATCATGACTCAGCGTCTCTATAATATATTGAATAGCTTACTAACCTCAGGGGAAAAGCGCTCAGCAGCGCCCGACGCCACTGCATCAATACGACAAAATTTAACACCAGGAAACTCCAAAGCCAGACAATCCAGACATGAATTCAGCTGCTCACAACCTGATGATGAAGTAGAAACTAGAGATCAGAATACTGTTACATCATGTTTGCATTGTTGCTTCAGAGCTATAGGATTTAACCTTTGACCCCGTGCTGGTAGATGTGAACAATCACAAGAGTGAGACGATGCTCCTGTTCTATCACTTCCAGGAAATCTTCTCCGCTCTGAAGCTCGTGGACTGAGTCAAACCTGGGGCCAAAGCTCAGACGCTGGTGCATCTCCTGCATGCACTGCTTCCTGTAATGCTTCAGGTAACGTTCATCCTCCTCCTGAATCATCTCATATTCCTGGACGCTCATCTACAATCAACAAGATACAAGGTAAAGCACATGTCAAACTTCATGTAAATAAAACTCAATATTTGCAGGGGCTCACATGCTAAATATTGCATGATGATTGCAGTCATTTTTAGTCACTATTGAAAAAATGCAAAATTCTAACGCAATCAATAAATTATCCACAAGTTATGACATTTTACCCTCAAACTATTTTTCTAAATAAAATAAAAAAATTCCCATAATCCAAAAACATTCCTATAAATTACACAAAATTATTCACAAATTCAAGATTTTTTTTTTTTTTAAATAGAAGATCCTTCAGGGACTGATATATCTGTCACTTATTGCTTGGATATTGTTGATGCCTGACATAGTGTATTTATAATGTTCCACTAGCCTCCACTAGATGGCACCAGAGCAAAACTAAATAAAAGTCTAAAGAGGTTTGATTCTGTTCCTAAGCCTTTTGCATGTTCTCTTTGTGCCTGAGAGTTGCTCAGGTTTTATTAAATGTAGTTTTTTTTTTTGCTTCTACTAATTTCTCAAAAACAATCCCAAAAGATTCATATAAATTACACAAAACTATGATCTAATTTGGTTTCCTGTGTGTTTACCTTTCTGAGTCTGTCATCATCTCGAGGGTGGGACATCTGTCTGATCAGTTCCTTCTTGTTTTGAGGAACATTCTGGTCCTCACTGTCCAGTTTAAACCTTCGCCAGTCATTTATTACACCTTTAGGACCTGCAGCCAAACACAGCATTTATTTAAAGTTGACTGTATATTTACTCATTAACCAGACGTTTAAAACTACTAATAAACTAATAAATCACAGAAGTCTGACCTGTGTGATTGGCAGCCAGCTCCAGCTCCTCCTCACCACAGCTACACATCCTGAAACACACACACTTTTGTTCATTCAACCAGAAAATGTCTCATACGTGATTATTTTGAAGCTATCTAAATATTTTGTGATGCAGAGAAGTTTTATTATTTGACATTTTTAATTAATGAATTTATTAAAAAAATATTTTATATGAATCCAAATGTTCCCAAATCTTGAATGAAAAGGAGCAGAAAGAAAAAGAATGTTAAGTCCTCTGACCACAGCATAGAAAACATTACAATAAGCAAGAAAAATAACGATAATACAAAATAAAAGAGCTGTCAGACAACACTGACGTTATAATTCAGTTAATATGTTTGTTTTTTTTAAGAAATATTTTCTTATATCTTTTATGATGTCACAGTTAACCTATTTCATTATATTTAATAAAATTACTGGCTTTAATTTTTCTGTAAAATTTTATTTTAAATGGTTTGGTTTTTTTCATCATATTGTTGCATAAACAGATTTATTAAAATAAAAAACCAAGGTTCCATCAGTTTTGTCCTGAAGCTTGTTTTAGTTGCATGTGTATGAAAGTATATTTTTAATAACTGTGTGTGTGTCACACTAACTGTGAAGCACACTGAGCTGCACTGATCAGATTAAAATAAGATTACCTCAAATATAACACGCAGCTGAAAACACTTCTCATTGACACATTTGTAATAACACTTCCTTTCCAAGTCATTATTATCTATAGATGGTGAACATTAATTATTTATCTTTCTTGATCACTGCAAATAAATACAAGCAAGTATTTATGAAATAATGGCCTGTTGACTCTCAAATAATAGCCAACTAGTGTTTAAATATCACGACTTTCATTTTTCTTGTGATATTGTGAGCAATATAAAATATGACTGAAAGAAAACTGTTTGAAATTGGAAAAATTGAGCGTTTACATTAGGAAAACCAACAAAATATCTCTTCTGCATTTTAGACAGGCATAAATAAGGGCAGCTAAATATGTGTTAACACTAAAACTGTGATATAACTGTTTCTGGGCAATTATAGGACAATGAATTACAACTGTAAGAATAAAAAGGCTGCAGAAAGTAGTTTGATACACATTAATATCTACACTAGAAACCACAATGTGCAAAAGACACTTACCTTTGAATTTTCTATTAAAAAAACTCCAAATTCCTTTTTTCAAATTCCCTTTTCCTTCTTCAGTTTATGAAGACAAAGTGGATGTGTATATGAAAGGGTTCAGGAGTTATCGTCATCTTATCATCCCCGTCAGTCATCCTCAATAATGTGATTAGTTATAATACCTGGATCAGCATCATAGTGATTACAGCACAAATACAAAATAAAACAGACCATATAAAGTGACAGGTATTTTATTTAAATTTGTATAAATATAATCAAAATATTTTTTATGTCCAATGAACAAATGCATTACATGATAATATTTAACTTTTCACAGATATTGGTGGTTACATTAACATTTTCATGATGTAGGTGTATTTATGAGTGTTGGATAAATATTTTATGAATAAAGTTTCCATTCTATCTTTTCAATGTCAGACATGCAGGGAAAATTCAAAATATTCACTTAACCTTCAATATTTTATTAGGGAACATAAAAATCCATTGGTTTTTTTTTTTTGAGAAATTTTTAATTTTAATCTGATTTGTTGTCACATTCAAAATCTCTGACATTAAAATTATTACTCATTTAAAGGTGCAGTCCGCAACTCTCTCCCCCTCCTTCCCCGCTGCTCTCTTGCCCTGCCTCCAAACTTTCCAAAGTCCCTCCCTCAGAGGAGCTAACAAGCTAACGTTAGTCTGACAGCAACATCACAGTGATATAAAATGTTCTGTTAAAAGCACATTACTGCAGCACTTCTCTCTCTATGTGCACACACTACAGCAGCAGCAGCAGCAACAACACAGTGTCACTTACAGCAGCCCACACAAAGGCTGCTGCACACACATGAACACATGCACCACAGAGTTCTAGTGTAACAATTACAAAAAAAAACATAATGTAAATCAAGCAGCAGTAATTACATTTCAAGCAAAAAAGTCACCAATTCCATCTTCTACTCCTCCAGACCATACACTGTAAAAAAGACGGCATTCTAGCTCCGGGAAAGGGGCGGGGCCTGTGAGCAACAGCTGTCAGACAGTTCATCAAACACAATCCTGGCTCTGATTGGTTCTTTTTGCTCGGTCGTGATGCATTCTGGCAATCTGCCAAAGGCTGCAGAAGCAGCAGGGGGCGGGGCTCAGTGAGCCTGTTTTTTTCACACAAACTACTAGTTTGATGTAAAGCTGTTCTTATATAGTGACAGCTTTAGTAAATATGACAAAAAGTTACTTTTATAAGAGTTGCAGACTGCACCTTTAATGAGTATATATATGAACATAATACCTAATAAAGATTTTTGCTAAACTGTTTATTTAAACGCATCACATTTCACAAATGTTAGACTTTAATTAAAGCCAATTCTTGTAATTCTGTGGGAGTATTTATTTCTAATGTTCTATCAGCCTATGGTGATAGTGATATATACAAAATATATACTGTGTATATTATATCATAATATATACAGTATATATGAGCAATAACCAAATGGATTGCTTTAGGTGGGTTTTACTTTCTTTACTCATTTTTCTAATAAGTACAAAATAAATGTTTCTTCCAGATCTAACAAACACACATATGGGTTTTTTTTCTGCCTTACCTCTGATTTTTCATGCAGTTATATTTTCATGTTTTGTGCCTTTTACAGCCTTTTCTCCATTTTGTTGTTTTTAAAAACTTACTATAGTGTTATCACAAAAAGATTTTTAAAAAAATGACCCAAATTTTCCATTTTTTTGTGCCTTACCTCTGTTTGTGTATTTATAACAATTTCACTAGTTTTGAAGGACTCACTGTTGCTTCACCTATAAAAATATATTCTATATTACCATTTTTTATGTAGTCATATTTTTGTCATTGCTTTGTCATTATTGTCAAATAAATTTTTGCCGTTTTTCATGTTTGTCTCTGATTTTTGGCGTAATCATATTTACATCATTATTTCTGTTTGATTCATATTTTATACCTAACCCTAACCCATATTTTTTACTGCATGGATGAAAGTTGAAACATGAGTTTCTAGGTATTGTTAGAATATCTATATATAATTCCTCGCCCCTACATGTTCAGTTAGATCCACTGTCTCCTCAAGGTCGAACACCAAAGCGTCGTCATACAGAGGTCGGTGCAAAATAAAAATATAAGGTTTTTTCAGTGACTAAATGAAGAGGAAAAAACAAATGAATAAAAAAGTCATCTTGACTGGGCTTTACACGTGGTTAGGGTGAGACGCTCTGTGATTGGTCAGGTTAGTGAGGACGCAGCTGGAGGTCAACAGTGAAATTTTAGAGTTTAAAGAGTCTTTACTCGTCTCCCAATAATAACTTCTTTCTTCTCCTTCGTTCTCCTCGTCTCCTTCCACTTCACTCTCCTCATCACTGCGTTCATCTTTTTCCAGCTGAAGCAGAAGCACAATTTCAAATTTCACAAGTCATTTCATATTATGTTGTACAAAAAATCAAATGTTTATTTTGTCACTATTTGACAACAAAAAAAAGCTCTGGATTGAGGCAAATTAACAGAAACAATATTTATTTAAGTGACTTATGGCCTGTTTATGTTTAAAAAATACCAGTAATAATAGGAAGAGATGTCATAACACACGTGTGTCAAACCCAAGGCTTGGGGGCCAAATCTGGCCCTTGAGAGCAGGGATGGGTAACTCTATCATAGCAGGGGCCACATGAACATCAATATTCATGTTAGCATTTAGAATAATGACCAATCAGAGCATTAATACAGGGGAAAAAACACTTTTAGTTTTTTTTGTCTTTGTGCTTTTGAAGTTTTCAGTTTTTATTTTTCTGTCATTTACTGCATTTTGTTGATTTGTGTGTTTTTGGGTTCATTTTGTTTGTGTTTGTCGTTTTTAGTCATTTTCTGTATTTTGTGTATTATGTTGGGTTTCGTATTTATTCCAACTTCTTGAATTATATTTTTTGTGGATTTGCTTTGAGGGCCGCTAAAAATTAGAATGAGGGCCACATGTGGCCCTTGGGCCGCCAGTTGAATATCAATTTTTGCAGGACAAAGTAAAAATGACAGAAAAATAAATGAGTTATAGATATCTCAGTCCTTCCAAAATACACATAGATACAAATATACACATTTCTCCATGATTACTTCACTTTTTTATTCACAAACTGATGGAAAAAAAACTTTTTTTTTTCTCCAAAATCCTTCAAATTTCCTTCAATTATTCGACTATAATGAAATAATTGTTCATAATATCAAGGAAAAGTAAGTGAATTTAAGTTTAAGGTCAGTCTCGTATATACTTTATATATCATTTATAACTGAAGAGCAAACAGAGACATTCATGTTGAAGTGGCTCTTTTTCACCAACCTAAGGTCTGTGGCCCACTTAAGAACAAATTGGTCTGTATTTGGCCCCTGAACGACCCCCCCATGCAGCACAACAATATAATACATGTATGTTTATAATATAAGTTTAAAAGTCTTTCATTTTGAGGCATAAGGAGAAGTGGCTGCACTAACAAAGACTTAGTTTTTTGCTAAAAAATATTTTCATTTAAAAAAAAAAAATAAACGACTCAAGACTATGTTTAGCATCATGGCTGGTTCTCACCTTGCCTTTGAGGAACTTATAGATCATGCGTATGATCAGCGCTGCCCAGAAGATGTGAAGAGCTTGGAGCACCATCAGAAGGACATTAAAGAAGTAGTAACCAGGGAAAGGTCGAAACACCTCCATGGATAAAACCAGGGTGGTGTGAAGGATGCTGTGAACAACCAACACTCATCAGTTTGTTCTAAGTCAGGGCTTCTCAACCTTGGGGTCAGGATCCCATTTGGGGTTACGAGACAGTGGGAGGGGGTCACCAGATGCATTTAAGAAAATAATATTTTTTTTAACAATTTCAGCCCATTTTTTTTGTGCTACTCCACCAAACTCACCACATTTTAACATATTTTCATCACTTTTTCTTGCCATATTTTTGCTTTTAATGAATTTTTGCTACATTTCTCCCATTTCTGACACTTCTACATCACATTTTAATGACTTTTCTACACATTTTTTCCACTTTCCAGACATGTTCAGCACTTATAAACCATTTCTACTACTTTAACACCTAATGTCACATATATTGACAATTATTGTCATTTTTTACCTCTTTTAACCATATTTCATGATTATTTTTGCCAATTTAACCACATTCATGATTTGTCATGACCATTATTTGCCAGTTTAAACTAATTACTCCTATTTTTTAAATTACATTAACAGTGGATATTATTCAGATGAATAAATAAATGTGGTTATCACAGATTCATAGAACAATAGACCATCATTTTACTGACTTTATGGATGGACCCCAAAAATCTCTCCTTTATTCCCCCTTATAGATGGTCCTGTCTCCACATGACTGTTCTTCAATGTTCATGTCTGTGTTCAACCACCTTCAGATACAGTGGGGGTCCCTGCTCTATGGGACCTTTATTTTGGAGGGTCCCTGCTCTATGGGACCTTTATTTTGGAGGGTCCCCGCTCTCTGGGACCTTTATTTTGGAGGGTCCCTGCTCTCTGGGACCTTTATTTTGGAGGGTCCCTGCTCTATGGGACCTTTATTTTGGAGGGTCCCTGCTCTATGGAACCTTTATTTTGGAGGGTCCCCGCTCTCTGGGACCTTTATTTTGGAGGGTCCCCGCTCTCTGGGACCTTTATTTTGGAGGGTCCCCGCTCTATGGGACCTTTATTTTGGAGGGTCCCCGCTCTATGGAACCTTTATTTTGGAGGGTCCCCGCTCTCTGGGACCTTTATTTTGGAGGGTCCCCGCTCTCTGGGACCTTTATTTTGGAGGGTCCCTGCTCTCTGGGACCTTTATTTTGGAGGGTCCCCGCTCTCTGGGACCTTTATTTTGGAGGGTCCCTGCTCTCTGGGACCTTTATTTTGGAGGGTCCCTGCTCTCTGGGACCTTTATTTTGGAGGGTCCCTGCTCTCTGGGACCTTTATTTTGGAGGGTCCCTGCTCTCTGGGACTTTTATTTTGGAGGTCACTAAAGGGCTGAACAGGTTGAGAACCAGTGTTCTAAGTAATTCTGAAGAGGTTTTGTTGGCAGATTAATAAGATTAAAAAGATAAATGTCTCTTACTTGTTTGGGAAAATGACCAATCGTGTCAGAAGAAAGACCAGAGCAAACGCTACAAACAGCAGGTCACGGGTTCTCTTCCAGGCACTGCCATAGTTGAACATTTTTGCAGACTGTAAATCAATAAAAGTGGATTATTGTGGCAGCTCCAGGTAAGTTCTGACCAAGTAATCTGATTGGACAAGATACATTACATGAGTGCTGATATGAAGTATTTCACTGATCTGTGCACAAACGTGAAAACCTATGAGCTAACGGCAACGATTGGAGCGAAGCGGCTCAGCACCGACTTCTTCACGAGTCTACAGGCTCGGTGTGTGTGTGTGTGTGTGTGTGTGTGTGTGTGTGCGTGTACCCCCCCCCCCCCCTCCACTGTCCACCTGTCAATATGGAATATAATGTTTATTTTGCCAATCATTCAAAATGGCATACAGCTCACACACACACACACACACACGCACACACACACACACACACCACACACACACACACACACAATAATCACCCCTACACTAAGAAATGTTAAATGCTAAATAAACAGTTTTATACCTAAACTGCAGCATTGGTGCAAACTTTATTTATCATTTATTATGTTCATGTCTTATAGAAATAAACCAGATAAATCACACACACTATTTTACACCCACAAATAAAGCCTTTATAACACTACAGAGTACAGTATTTACACCTCTATGTACATACAACCTTCAAACACATACTCATTTGGACATAATTGACAACTCGACTTAAGCTCCTCCCACTATATGAATACATATTTCCGACGGGCACTGTAGTAGTTTATTAATAACAATGAGAGAATGCAGTAAACTTTAATAGCAAAGGAACAAGAAAATGAACTGTTTGTAAAGGCTTAACCCTGTCAGGTATTATCATCTATAGAATCATCTTCTTCAGTTATTTTTCTGTTTTAGATTCTGTATTTTATGCCTAATGTATACATTATTATATAATATTCTTCTGGTCTAACATTGGCACCGTCATTAAACTTCCTGTTTTTAGAGAATATACTGTATTTCAGATATTGTAAATGTTAAATGTCTATTAGTGTTTATGTTGGGTTAGGGTTAGTGCTAACCCTTCCTCCTAAAAGCATTATTCTGTATACATTAATAATAGTTAGAGTGATTTATTGTGTTTAATAGTTCTGTTTAAATGATAAATCAGCAGAAACTCATGAGAAACCTGAACAATAGTCACTATTATAGTGAGTATTTGACTCTTTAAGCACTAAAACTTCTTGTAATGGAGTCAATGATGAGTTAAAATAAATCCTCCTTTGAATGAAAACATTTGTGAATCTTGACTAAAGACTAACGTGTTTGAACTGCTTGTATTTACTGTATTTAGATCCTTTTATTAGTTTCTTGTTGGTGTTTACTGTTCATTTTAGATTTATACAGATACAAACTGTCTTTAAATAAAGCTCATTTAAAATACCTTATGAATCTAAATGAACACTTTATTGTTTTATTTCAGAGGTAAACAATGTTTTCTTTTTTGTTTTCATAATCAAATGCCTGATGAAATCAATATTTCTTATTTAAAGGTTTAAACTTTTTAATTCCAGCTCACAGTGTGTGTGTCATAGAACCACATGAAAACATTAAATCCACTCACTTTATTACTGAGCTTAGACTCAATTTAACACGTTTCATAAAAAAGCAGAAGTTCTAGAAAAGAAGGACGAGCATTTGGAAAATATACATAAAAGGTCCAAAAAGCTCAAATAAGCTCTTTATGCTGTTATTAAAGGAATTTGATGTTGACCCATTTCCAGAGCTTGTTCACACACTCCATGTAACCACACCCACACACACACAATACTAACAATACCACTGATAGGTTACGCCTCTTTACATTTATAATAACATCTTTGTTCAACACAATACATATTGTACTTCTTTTATCCTTGTGTGGTTTTCTCTATTTTTGTTGTTGGTGTGTGTTTCTGGGTTTTGATGTTTTGTGTGATTTTCTTTTCAGTACCGAAACCGAAACTTGGTATATTTTTGTTATCATTTAGTACATTTTGTTTTATTTTTGTTTCTGTGTATTTTGAATCATTTTGAGTATTTCTGTTTTTGGAGTCATTTATGTGTATATTTAGTGTCGTGTGTATTTTACAGTTGTTTATTTGTGGTCGTCTTGTGTCTCAGAGTAAATGTTTATTTTTGCTGTTTTGTGTATTTTTCTGTCGATTTACATGTTTTTGGACTCATTTTGTGATACTTTGAAAACACATTCATCTTTAAGACGTAAATTCCTTTGCATTTTTAAGCATTTTATCATTTTTTTTCTATCTTTACTTTAACCTTTATGTTGGTGAGATGTCAGTATTTAGCCAGAATGTGTTTTGCTCTTGGACAGCAGAATACTGGATATTTGAAACTGGCATTTATGACGTTCACTAGAGCCTCATCATCTCAATGGTTACCTCTAGCAGGATGTCCGAGGAGTCGTGGAGCAGCATGACCAACGTACCTATTCTAATGTAATTGGCACAGTAGGAAAAGCTGAGCAGAAAGATGGTGGCTAGATGATGGATCACCTGCTCTTTGAAATCCTGACAAAAACAACACATGCAAGTGAACCTACTGTATATGTGTCAGAGGAAGAATTTAAACAACAAAGCACTTATTAACCATGTGAATGAGGCATAAAATAAGAACTCAGTGAAGAGTGACTTTCACTTATAAAAGTTCCTGTTTTGTTGTGTAATCTTTGTCCAAACCTTCCTCTTGATATCCACAGAAATCCGTAGAAGGAGAGATCCATAAAAGCCCAACTCCAGCATGTAATACCAGTAGAGGGCGCTGTCCATGGGCTGGAGAGGAAACAACAATTTATCCAACATTAGTGGTAAAAATAGATCAACACACGGATATTTGCTAAAACACTTAAAATACCTTTTAGTATTTTAATCAATGGCATTTTCTGTTCATACGGAATTGACTTTGTGATAAAAAACTCCAACATCTTCGAGACAGAAGCAGCAAAACTTTGTGTTTTTGGTTTTGTATTTGATTTTTTTATTTGAAATACTTTATTAATCACTGAAGGGAAATTTGTGTTATTTTAGGGACATGCATTGATGGAGAGATGTCAGAGTGGGGCACCAAACCCCAACACTGCTTCATTGTAAATTTGAAGCAGTGTTGAGGTTCGATGCCTTGCTCAAGTGCACTTTGGCAGTGCTGGAGAAGTGCCCTGGCACCTCTCCAGCTACCAGAACAACTTTTGTTTTTGGTCCACACCAGGACTTGAACCAGCAACCCTTCAGTTCCCAACCCATGTCCCTACGGACTGAGTACTAGTACTAACCCAAATATAGTACTGCTTTCTCTCATTTTCTATGTTTTGGTATCGTTTAGTACTTTTCTCATTTTGCAGGTTTATTCAGCTCAAATATTTATAGATAGTAATCAAACCATTAAATCAAGACAGTTTAGAAACTGATGGAAAACGTTCTGATAGCGTAGCTTTGATTACAGTGAGAGACACAAACATGTGACTGTTTAAAAAAAGATCAGATCAGATGATCATCATTCATGTTATCATTTAGAATAATCTGAGCTTTAATAATAAAAACAACAAATCAGAGTTTGTGTGTTTTTTTTTTTTGTTGATTTTCCTCATTAAGTGTTTTTTTGAGTTCTTTTTGTTTATTCTTGATGTCGTTTTGGAAATGCTTGCGTATTTCTGTTGTGTGTTTGAAATAGTTTTATTTCTTTGACATTTTGTGTTTTTTCTTGTAAACACTCAATTCCTAATGCAAATTAAATTCTGAATTACACACACACACTTTTTTAATTATTATTATTATTCACCTTAGCTACAAACGTTGCTCACTGAGGACACCTGCTGGTTAATATTTACAAGGTTTTTTTTAGGACATTAGAGCCACCGAAGTGGTTTTTAAAAGGCTTTTGTGCAGTCACTCCTGTAGATTCTACACAGATTTCAACTTATGCTGAGTTACCATGACTACCTGTCAACATTGAGCTGTTCTGCAACGCTGCATTTAAGACAATTTTTTGAAATGATTCATGAAAGATATCATTGCAGTCCAAACAAATCTAACGTTGCACACCTTTGAACCAAGCAGCAGCCATGTTGAAAGTCTCAGGTTAATCTGAGCCTGATTCAGAGATACTTGAGGAACACACACACACACACACACACACACACGCACGCACACACACGCACGCACGCACGCACGCACACGCACACGCACACGCACACGCACACACACACACACACACACACACACACACACACAGAGAGATTCCTTGCTTTATAGATAGAATATACATTTTCTGTATTTTTCTATTTTGTACGTTTTCTGGAGTAATTTTGTGAATTTGTGGGTGTTTGTATTTTTTTCTGTTATTCTGTGCGTTTAGCTTCAGGGCTACACAAAGAAAAAGGGCCACATATTGACCCCTGGGCCGCCAGTTGCCTATATCTGCTGTAGTTGCATTTTTGTTTTATTGAAAATTAGCAAAGGAAATAAAAATCTTTCTCTACTTCTTGTGTGAGAAAACAATTTCCTTGTATTTAGTAGGTTTAGAATAAATAATCAAACCAGTCTGAATGGGTTATGCTGATCCTGCATGATGTCATCATCATGGTTTAAATATAATTAAATTCAAAGCATGTTGATCCCAGAAACCAATTTTTTTTCCTGAAAACAAATTGCAACATATTTTTTTTTTGCATGAAATAAATAAAGAATAAAGTGTCTTCTTTATCCTCTCCTACTCACTTTAATTTATACAGAGATTATTATTAGTATGTAAGATATTTCATATTGTTTACCTGAACTGGGTACTCTCTCCAGCATTCCCTGTGATCCCAGAACCAACGTCTCTGCCATAAGAAGTGATTAGAAAAACCTCTGCACATTCAAAGGTATAAAAGCTCAGACATTTGCTCATTTATGAACAAAACTTACATCAATCAAGCAGGAAAGACCTCCTACAAATGCTGAGAGGTAGAAAAAAAACCTCCAACTACAAACGGAAGATAAAAATGTCTGACTTCAAATATTTCCATGACTTTCTGAGATTTTAATGACGTTAGGAGAAAAACTTAAAATGTAAAAAACTATTGCACTGAGGAAAAAAATCACTTACGCAGCTTCCCCAAACTTTGTGGTCTGACTGGGTCGATCCTGGTTCCTACGGAGTCTGAACCAGGTCTGGATCTGTCTCTGGGTTTTAGTGCTAGACTCCATCAAGCTCATCATTTCACTCTGAAACCAGAACCAAAGACCTGGTGATAAGTAGATATTTTGTGTAGGACACTTTGTTACTGCACGTTGGGCCTAATTCACAGCTGTTCTACTTCAGTGGTTCTCGACCTTGTTCTGGGTCGTGACCCTATTTTAATATCACAAATTTCTGGTGACCCCACAGGCTTTTAATATCTAAAATTGGTTTTTGATCATATTTGTTATACAGTTACAAATACAGAGTGGTAAGGATTAGTGCACAAAGTGACAACATACAACAGCTCAGATATTTTATATTGTATTTTATTTTAACTAGATTTCTATTTGAGAAAGTGAAAGTATAGAAATATGTATATATAATATAAAAAGAATAAGAATGATTTAAGTCTGTCTATTCATGCAATGTGTTTTTTTTAACTGTGCAAAACAGATACTGTAAATAAAAAAAATGAAAAAATGTTTTAATTAAAATGTAATCAGTATTAATTAATTAAAATATTACTAGACATATGGGGTGACCCCATTTTATTTCCAGGCGACCCCACATGGCATCAGAATTTGTTCTTATCAACAAATCCTACAAAGGTTTTTTTGTATTTTTTGTGCAGTTCAATAAAATACATGATTAGTGTTATTTGTGTCTGCTGATCGATTGATTGATTGATCGATTGATTCATTTAATTTTGTGTCAGCAACAGAAAAAACCTGCCCTTATTATTAATAATAATAATAATAATAGGGTTATTAGGTTGTTAGATGAATAAAAAATAAATTAATTAAAAGATAATGAAAAAAGTCCTCAAATCCAATAAAAACTAATACTATTAAGGTGCAAAAAATATATAATTAATCATTTAAGTTCACTTCAGTTATATTTTTACTGTATATATGGTGGAGGGCAGAAAAAACAATGTTCATGTGTGAATTGGAGTTCTTATATTGGAGCGTTTAGATGCAGGTCAATAATATTAATGATTAGTTACTGATGCTAATCCTAATTAGGCTCATGGTATGAAAAATAATAATGAGCTCAGGTCTCACGTGTGTTGGCCGTTGGTTCCTCTGGGTGTAAAAGGACTCCAGCTTTAGGGAGGGGGGGGGCACCCACTGTCACCCTGTCATTCACCCCTAGACATCTACCCATGGGAGGGGCCACAAACCTGGGACACACACACACACACAGAGTTATGGAAGTAGATTTGTGTTTACTTTCCAAAGAAAAATAATTTTCAAATATAATTATATATTTGAGACCCAAATAATTGCATTTGGAGGCATTTTTTCTTTGATTGAAAATGTTTTTATAGAAATAATCTTTTTTGTCATATTATGGGTAATACATTTGTGTCTTTAATATTCAATCAACATATAAAACTGACAAACACTGTTTTACGTCCTGTTAGTTTAAAAGTGGAGCCTTTTACCATTTAATTTAATTTAATTTAATTTAATTTAATTTAATTTAATGTAATTTAATTTAATGTAATGGCTGATCATCAGTGTTGGTAACGTTACTTTAAAAAAGTAATAATAATAATATAATTAATCACTACTTGTTCCAAAAAGTAACTGAGTTAGTAACTAAATTACTCTATAATAAAAGTAATTTATTACCAAGGAAAGTAAATATTTGCATTACTGTTAAAAAAAAAAAAAAGTTGCTTTATGTCAAATAATTCATATTTTTAGATGTGTGTCGTTGTGAGGTGTTTCATTAAATTATAGTTGTTTACAACAGATGTGGACAAAGTCTTCACTCCTGGATATAATGAACACTTCACATGTACGTTCTTGTTTTTATCATAATTAATATAAAATAGTGTTTGTATCGTTACCTTAAAAATGTGTGTGTGTGTGTGTGTGTGCTGGCACGTCGCCTTAGCCAATCATAATCTCTCATGGTGTTTTTAACACACCTCCTCACTACAGCTGAGTAAGAATCCAGGGATGTTTTCAGATTAACATTTTATTTATTCAATACATGTAACGCACCACATTTAACGTTCAGTAACGATAACGGCGTTGTAACGGCATAAAAATTAGTTAGTGAGATTACCCTGTTACTGAAAAACAAACACCGTTATTTTAAACACTGCTGATCAGTGTATGAGTGCACACATTTGTAAAAGGGTTATTAATGTTGTATTCTATTAAAATAACTTGTTTAAACATGATTAAAGTCAGATTGTTGTTCCTTCTCTCTTCACTGACACCAGAGGTTTATTCTATAAAACAGGTTATGTTCAAACTCTGAGTATGTTCAGGTTTAAATGATGAAACTCTGAGTATCTCATTCATAAACATGAGGTATGTTTATCTCTGAGTATGTTACCATGGTAACATTGTCCATGAACTAAACCTGGTCACTGACTGGTTTTATCAAAGAAACCCTGGGTTTCTACCTGGCTCCGCCCACCTGAACACTTTAATAAACCTTAACACTTTTCTCTGAAACACATTAGTGACATCACACACCACAGACGTGTTCACATCAGAATCAGAATCAGAATCAGAAATGTTTTATTTGCCATGTACAGTTTTGAGGACAGTACAAGGAATTTGACTTGGTGGTTGGTGCACAAAACAAGCAACAAAAAGAAATAAAAGAAATAAAAACAACACAACAAAGAACAACCCAGCAACAATAATAATAATAATAATGATAAATATAAAGGATGAGGGATAAATAAAGGATAGATAGAGAATAAAGGATAAATAGGATAAATATAAATATATATATACAGTGCAGCAGATATCAAGCTGGTGGAGGTGGTGATCGGGTGGGGGGGGGGGGTTCAGTGGGTGACTTGGGGTGTGTTCATGTGGATGGTGGCAGAGGGAAAGAAGCTGTTTTTGTGTCTGGAGGTTCTGGTCCTGATGGACCGAAACCTCCTACCAGAAGGGAGAGATTGAAACAGTTTATGACCGGGGTGGGAGGGGTCGGCCACAATCTTTCCTGCACGCCTCAAAATCCTGGAGGGGTTCAGGTCCTGGAGGGAGGGCAGATTGCAGCCGATGACCTTCTCTGCAGAGTGGATGATACGCTGCAGTCTGGCCTTGTCCTTGGCCGTAGCTGCAGCGTACCAGATGGTGATGGAGGAGCAGAGGATGGACTGGATGATGGAGCTGTAGAAGTTCACCATCATCTTTGTTGGCAGACTGAACTTCTTCAGCTGCCGCAGAAAGTACATCCTCTGCTGAGCTTTTTTGATAAGGGAGCTGATGTTCAGCTCCCACTTGAGGTCCTGAGTGATGATGGTCCCCAGGAAGCAGAAGTACTCTACAGAGCTCACTGTAGAGTCTCCCAGGGTGAGGGGGGTGAGGGGGGCTGGGTTCTTCCTGAAGTCTGCTATCATCTCCACTGTCTTTAAAGCATTGAGCTCCAGGTTGTTCTGGCTGCACCAGGACACCAGCCGGTCTGTCTCCACCTGTAGTCGGACTCGTCTCCATCAGCGATGAGACGATGATGGTCGTGTCGTCTGCAAACTTCAGGAGTTTGACCGACTGGTGAGAGGAGGTGCAGCTGTTGGTGTACATGGAGAAGATCAGAGGAGAAAGAACACAGCCCTGAGGAGATCCAGTGCTGATGGTCCGGGGAGCAGAGATGGTTTTTCCCAGCTTCACGTGCTGCTTCCTGTCAGACAGGAAGTCTGTGATCCACCTGCAGGTGGAGTCTGGCACGTTCAGCTGGGAAAGCTTGTCCTGAAGGAGAGCTGGGATTATTGTATTAAAAGCAGAGCTGAAGTCCACAAACAGGATCCTGGCGTAGGAGCCTGGGGAGTCCAGGTGCTGGAGGATGAAGTGGAGAGCCAGGTTTACAGCATCGTCTACTGACCTGTTGGATCTATAGGCAAACTGCAGGGGGTCCAGGTGGGGGTCGGTGATGTCCTTGATGTGGGAGAGCATGAGGCGTTCAAAGGACTTCATGACCACAGATGTCAGAGCGATGGGTCTGTAGTCATTAAGTCCTGTGATCCTCAGCTTTTTAGGGACAGGAACGATGGTGGAGGCCTTAAAACAGGCTGGTACGGTGCATGTCTCCAGTGAGGTGTTAAAAATGTCTGTGAACACTGGAGACAGCTGATCAGCACAGTGCTTTAAGGTGGAAGGAGAGACAGAGTCCAGTCCACAAGCCTTACGGGGGTTTTGTCTCCTGAAAAGTCTATTCACATCTCTCTCTTTGATGGAGAAAGGTGTCTCTGTAGGAGGGGGGGAAGATAGGGGAGAGAGCCTCTGTAGGCAGCTGTGGTGAGACTGTAGCTTTGATGTGGGGGGTGAAGGTGTTGGAGTGAGGCTGGTCAGAGGTGTGAGGGGGGTTGGAGTCAGGTCTGTCCCATTGTCTGTCAAATCTACAATAGAACTCATTCAGACTGTTGGCCAGGCAGAGGTCGTTAGCAGCAGCAGGGGCTCTGGGCTTGTAGTTTGTAATTTGCCTGAGCCTCTCCAGACAGAAGCTGAGTCATTTGCAGAGAACTGATGTTGTAACTTCTCTGAGTACAAACGTTTGGCTTTTCTCACCTCCTTTTCAAACGTGTACTTCGACTCTCTGTACTAATGTTGTTTTTTTATTGTTTAAACGGTAGTTTTCTTTCTAACATTGTAGATGTAGATCATTTAGTGAAACACACTGAGAGGTTGATCTACATTAAAACATCTACTGACTATAATGATTGATCCACTTCATACCAGCTGTAATAGAATCAGATACACAGAGTTTACCATGGAGGGTATATTGACCCAGAGTTTATGGATAAACTCAGAGTTTGTTAACCTTCCTTTATGGAACACACCTCTGGTACTATTCTCTCTCTCTGACACTTGATCATAATCAGGAAGCTCAGCGTGAGTCTGAATATGAAATGCAATAATACACATTTAACTTTAAAAGTTCTTTTAATCAAACAAGTTGTGGGATTGACTGTTTTGTTTATTAAGATGTGAGGATCAGATTCATATACACGTGTATTATAACTCAGTGAGGCTGCGTTAGTACCTCTCAAAGACGTAACGAAGGGCAACAAAGCCCAGAGCGAGGGGCGGAGCTGTGAACAGGTCCCGGGGGCGTGGCCTCTCAGAGTCTGAAAGTCGCTCCATGTCACTCCAAGTAACTCCAGAAGGAAGCCAGTAGTCCTCTCTCCACACATCTGGCAGCAGCTGCATTTTACTGTAGGTCGAGTTAGTTATTATAAATACAGTTAACTTTATATACATCACCATTAAACTATTCCTTTGAAGTGCAGAGATTTGAAAACACATTGAAAAATACTATATATACTGTATATATACATATACAGAGCCTTGTGAAAGTATTCGTCCTCCTTGAACTTTGACCTTTTGCCACATTTCATCCTTCAAACATAAAGATATAAAACTGTAATTTTTTGTGAAGAATCAACAACAAGTGGGACACAAAGTGAAACGAAATTTATTGGATATTTCAAACATTTTTAACAAATAAAAAACTGAAAAATTGGACGTGCAAAATTATTCATCACCTTAAGTTAATACTTTGTAGCTTCACCTTATGCTGTGATAACTACTGTAAGTCTCATGGGGTTTGTTTCTATCAGTTTATCACATTGAGAGACTTTAATATTTCCCCATTCCTCCTTGTAAAACATCTGGAGCTCAGTGACGTTGGATGGACAGTGTTTGAACAGCAGTTTTCAGTTGTTTCCACAGATTCTGGATTGGATTCAGGTCTGGACTTTGACTTGGTCCTTCTAACACCTGGAGATGTTTATTTGTGAACCACTGTATCTATTGTAGATGTAGCTTCATGTTTTGGATCATTGTCCCAGTCTCAGGTCTTTTTCAGACTCCATCAGGTTTTCTTCCAGAATGGTCCTGTATTTGGCTCCACCCATCTTCCATCAATTTTAACCATCTTCCCTGTCCCTGCTGAAGAAAAGCAGCCCAAACCATGATGCTTATACGGAGACTTGATCACACACAGGAGGATTCTGTTTATCATCATTAGTCGTTTAGGTCAACGTTGGATCATTCAGAGATCCTCACTGAACTTTTGTACTGAAAGTAAAGGGGATGAATACTTTCACAAGGCTCTGTAAATAACAGACACTTTCATTTTGTAAAAGTAAAAACCAAAAAAAAAAAGTCTCTGTTTCAATAGATTTTTTACCCCAAACATTATTAGTTAAATGTAACTTTTAAAACTATCCATTTTTGTTGTTGTTGAGAATGATCAAAGTTTAAGAGGATTCTGGTATATCACAACAAAATAACACTAGAACCACATTTACATTTATGTTTGTGTATAGCACATTTCTGTTAGGACAATTATCAATATTATTATTATTATTATTATTATTATTATTAATAAACACATCATCTGAAGACATAGGTAAAATTACTTAAAATAATATATATTTTTAAAAAGGTTATAAAATAATTAGGTCTAAAAAAGGTAAAATGAAAAAAGTTACAAACAAAAACCATTAAATATGTAAAGTTAATAAATCAAAGCAGAGAATATAAATATAAAGTTAATATCTAAGTGTTTATAGACAGAACGTTGCGGTAAATTATTTCTGTGAAAAAGTTTTACCGCAAAAACTCACCGTTTGTGGCTTTAAACGGAAACAGGACCGAAAAGTATTTCCGGTCTGTTCCGGCCTCTTCCGGTCTGTTCCAGGATAAATGTTCTTGGTCCGGTTGTTCAGACTCTGCAGCAGAAATGATGATGATGATGATGATGATGATGATGATGATGATGATGATGATGATGATGATGACGTCATCTAACGTCAACATCCGTCAAAACCACGAGCAGCATTCGGAAACAACCGGTGTATTTTTACAAAATAAAAGCATTACATGTGACGTGACGCTGTTTCTATAATTTTAAATGTAAAAAGAATCCAGAATAATTACATTTTATGAAGTTACATGAACACATTTTACATAAGGTCAAAGTAATTTTCCGATACACGTTGGATAACGTTTAATAGTAATTGAGATGTAATTGTGCTTTTCTTTTGAAAGGTACAGATATTAGTAGATTATCAGAAGGAAGTTGCTTGATAAGTAATGGCCCCTAAAATACCACCAGGGGTCTCACCTGCACCCCACTTACTGCAAAAATAAAATAAAATAAATGAAATAGAATTTTAAAAAAAAATGCAATAAAATAGAAATACAACCACAAATTTTTGTATTTGGGATTTTTTTTGTAAACCACATGCATTAAGCGTGACAATTGTTGCGTTTATATTTGATCTATATGTCAGCATCATTAGCATTTTATTAAAAAAAATATATTTTTAATATTTATTATGGCTAACTGATATTTAAACTTGACTATAATGTTAAAATAATAATGGAACATGTTAATGATTGATGAAAATATTCCCACCAAAGTTGTTCCCAGACAGTTAGAATGACAATAAGACAAGATGGATCGTGTTCTGCTGATGATTAATAAAAGGAAAAATATCAGATGCTAAAAAAAAACAAACATATGAAAAAGATATAATTGCTCGTTAGACAAATTATTATTTAACCCTAAAAGACTAAATAGAGAATGATAAATAAAATAAATAAAGATGGGAGAAAATGTAACTCTGAATAATGTAATTTAAAATGAACCAAAAATATTGATAAATGATGATTATCAAATTATTTTACCATATTTTGCAATGCCACTTTGAAAGGTGGTCAGGTATACATGATTACCTTCTTTTTATTACTAGATTAAAGTAGATTATTTATTATTTTAGTCTTAAAATCTTAGTGAAAATGTAGGCAAGTAAACCAAATAAAACGTTGTTCCTACTTTGTTCACAAGAGGTCATAAAAGCTACAATTCTAAATGTATTCATAGATCTATAGATAGATGTATATGATAGACAGGGCATTCATTGTCTACATAGATGTGTCTCTTTACAAGCTCCTCATCAATCATTTCATTTGCTCTAAATCTTGCTAACATTGATTTTTAGCAGTGACTAATGAAGAATAAACTAATATTATTTGGACTTGTAGCTTCTGTGCTATGCAGCTCTATAACTTAATCAGTGTGTGTCTCTAACAAAGCTGGACAACATGAAAACATTTATTTCATATGAAAACTTTAATAAATATTGCGACTTGCACAAATAATGATTTATTAATTCATCACATAGTTTTTATTATTTTATTATCACAGAAACCGACAAATCTATAAAACATACGCTCTAGCATTCCTTTAAAAATAGTCAGTTATAAAGAACTGGACCAAACTTCACAAAACACACGTTGAAGGAGCAAAAACATTAGTTTTAAACATAAAAAGTCAGATTTTCTCACTTGTACAGGCACTGTCATTTGGCTGGTGAACAGAACATAGAGTACATGCATTTTATAACCAAAAAACTTTATATATAAGCATTTATGAACCAACATGAGCTGCTTCTGTGTTTTAAAATGTATTTTTAATACATTATTATAATATCAACATATTCAATAAAGGAATTCCTTTTAAATAGAAAGACTTTGGTTAAGTATTTTTCACTTTACCTGAGCATCACATGAAAAACATGACGAAAAAGCCTTGATAAATAAACAAACACAAAAATTAGTTAATCAATTTATTAAGTTATTAAAATTCTGAAAAATTCAACGATACATAACCACCCAAAATTGAAACTATAAATAAATAAATTTTAAAAAGATTTCCAAAAGTGAATTTTTTCACTTACAATATATGTCGATTATATATTTCACTTTGCTTTCTTTAGTTTATTCATGTTTACTTTCATGGATGCACATCAGGCCATCTCTTGCTCCACTTCATTCATATATATATAATTTAGAGAAATATCACAAAGTGCCGGAGATGATGAATATAATCCAGTGATGCTAATCATCCTCTTCCTGCAGTTGTTCCCAGTTAAAACATTACAGGCATTAAAGGAATCAAATAATAATAATAATAATAATAATAATACAATAATTCAATCATGAACGTGGATCAACAGATGCAGCATCTTCTGTTGTCTGTTTTTCTTTTTATAGAAATAGTTCATTGCTTCATTTTTTCGTTATCCATTGTAACTATTCTGGTGTTGATTAAAAAATAAATAAAAATAAGAATATTTTCTGAACAATTTGAGCCCATTTTTGCTTATTTTTACAATTTTTCTGCAACTACACCATATTTTAACCTATTTTCGTCACTTTTTCTTGCCACCTTTTTGCTCCTTTTAATGTATTTTTGCTACATTTCTCCCATTTCTGACACTTCAACATCACATTTTAATGCCTTTTCTACACATTTTTTCCACTTTCCAGACATGTTCAGCACTTATAAACCATTTCTACCACTTTTACACCTAATATCACATATATTGACCATTATTGTCACTTTTTACCTATTTTCACCAGATTTCATGCATAGTTTTGCCAACTTAACCGCACTCACGATTTGTCATGCCCATTATTCACCAGTTCAACCTAATTGTTCCAATATTGACACTTTAAGATGATTATAATAATAATAATAATAAACGTTCCTGGATAACAGTGGATATTATTCAGATGAATAAATAAATGTGGTTATCACAGATTCATAGAACAATGGACCATCATTTTACTGACTTTATGGATGGACCCCAAAAATCTCTCCTTTATTCCCCCTTATAGATGGTCCTGTCTCCACATGACTGTTCTTCAATGTTCATGTCTGTGCTCAACCACCTTCAGCTACAGTGGTGGTCCCCACCCTCTGGATCCTTTATTTTGGGGGTCACTAAAGGGGTGAACAGGTTGAGAACCATTGTTCTATACCACAGCGTAATCAAACTGTCCTCTATCCAGTCCCTCCTTGTGGTCCGACCATGACGATGCAGGCATGCTGCTGTAAGGGTCCAATAAGATACGAACACATCGGACCACCAGAAACAAAAGGAGCAGCACCAGGAGCCCAACGAAGCACAAGGCTGACCCCTGCTCAGGATGTCCGGGCATGGGCAGCAAAGCTGTCGGGCCTCTGGGGTACCCGGGGGGGGCTGGAGAGGACAGCTCATAGTCCACCACCCAGTAGTTTGTGTCACTCATCTCCAGTAGAGAGACACAGATCTTTGACTCCAGAAATGTTCTTATTGTAGTTTGGACCAGTTTACATGAGGCCTTTCAATCTGTTGTTGGGGTCATTGTAACACAGATCAAGGATGAGTGGTTTTTACCAGTGCAAGCTGAAATAACGTAGAAATAATTGGTGCAAATGAATGATCCCTCAGGCAAACAGGGGAGCAGGCTGAGGCATGTTTTCTAGAAGCTCATGTCTCACCTTTCACACCTACATCATCTGTTTTTTTTCACAAAGCAAAAAAAGCCAACGTTAGTGCTTTGAATTCTTCTCCAGGGTCTTAATTTGTCAATACTTTGGCCCTTCCAGCAAATGCAAGTTGATAATCTGGAATCTCCTTTGATCAAATTCCCTTAAAGCAGCAAAGACCTTGTGTTGCCATGGTGAGGGTGGGTTTTACACCCTGTGTCTCTGGGATCCAACCTCATTAGAAAACCTGGAAAAACAAGAAACTCAGATTAAGAAGCCGTCTCAGGGGTTTGAAAGTAAAAAGTGATTGATTCAGGAAATCCAAGAATAGACCTTAGAGCATCTCAAGGATGATATATTTTTAAACTTTTAGTTCCGTGCGTTGTTTGTTTTCAGACTTTAAAACAGGTTCTGAACTTTTGGCTCTGGACCCCATTTGGAGTCGCAAAAAACTGGGAGGGGTTCGCCAGATGCCTGCAAGAAACTAAGAATATTTTCTGAAAAAATTGAGCCCATTTTTTTTTTATCACTTTTTCTTGCCATATATTTTTTTTTACTTCCTGCTAGCACTCAGAGGAGAAGTACGCTTTTTCCCTTGCTCCCTCCTTTTTTCCTTGCTTGCTGCTCTTTGTCTTGTTCTAATCTAATAGTCGTCTCTATCTAAATCTAAATCATGGAATTGATCAGCTGGTCTTTCTTTGCTTTTGGTCAAATTTCTCAGCTAGGAGGATGTGCATTGGGAGAGTCCTTAAGTCCTGAGGACGTGGAAGATGTCCACCACCAGATTGGAATTATGATAACGGGTCTTCTGCTGATTGGATCTGGCATTTTCCTGATTTATCGCAAAATTCCGATTACGTTGGCAGCAACATTGGAAGCCGCTTGTCATCGACGGAAGGGGCCGAGCTCTCAGAACTCTCAGATGGATTCCACCGTGGTGAACTTTAAGCGAAGTGGAGAGTTTGTCTCCAAGGAAATGGCCAAATTATTGGATTAAATGACCAGGAACAATAGGGCTGGCAGTCATGTTGTGGCTCGCCCGTCTGAAAACATCTTTTATCTCATTCGGCCGCCAGAGAACAGCCTGTCAAGGTCTGTCCTTTTCTCCACACTCTCTATGGACGGTATGTTGATTTGACGCTCTGACTTTTACCTCACCTTCTATGAACACCTGTGATCTGGTTTGGCTAACAAACTCTCAAAGTCATTTCTACAGCAAGGCCGTCCCAAGTCATTGTCTGGAGAACTATGAGAGACTGTAGAAGAGTCTCAGTAAACAGGCTTATTTCAAACAAACACTGAACACTCTCCAGTGAGTTTCACAAGATGACGCCAGCATGTATCGGCTGCCGTCTGCCCGCTCTGCTGGAACTTTTGTTTGTAGCCACACTGATTGGTATTCTGTGCCAAAACATCACTGCGCTGATAGTATAAGACCGTCAGGCACTTATTGATCTTAATCAATCACATGAGATTCAACTCTGGGGATCAAACATCCAGACTTCCTTCACACTAGGCATCAGTACCTGCCTACCTACTGCCCTCACCTGTCCCCCGGAGGAAGCGTGCCAAAAAACGGGGTAAACGTGGTTGACTCCTGTTGAGGATAAAGGCGTTCTGGAGGTCAAACCCTGGATGCCAGTTATCACACGGATTACGGTAGATTCAGCCTGTGGCTCCCGTGCGTCTGGTCTCCGGCTTACGTCAACTGCCGCTCAAAGCGCTGCTCCGCAGACGCCTTCCCTGGCACCGTGGTGTGGATCACGGGTGACTTCAACCCTTTCAACATATTTCATGATTGTTTTTGCCAATTTAATCACATTTACCATTTGTCATGCCCATTATTTGCCAGTTTAAACTAATTGTTCCAATATTGACACTTTGTATCATTTTTACCACATTTTCTGTCTGTTTTTATCCACTATAATTTATAACTTTTAACCAATTTCTGTGGTTTTTAAAATCCCATTTCACCACATTTTCCACCATTTTTGGTCACATTGAACCATTTTATTAGTGATTAAAACCATGATTTCCATCTTTAAGATGACTATAATAATAATAATAAACGTTCCTGGATAACAGTGGATATTATTCAGATGAATAAATAAATGTGGTTATCACAGATTCATAGAACAATGGACCATCATTTTACTGACTTTATGGATGGACCCCAAAAATCTCTCCCCTTTATTCCCCCTTATAGATGGTCCTGTCTCCACATGACTGTTCTTCAATGTTCATGTCTGTGTTCAACCACCTTCAGCTACAGTGGGGGTCCCTGCTCTATGGGACCTTTATTTTGGAGGGTCTGCACTCTCTGGGACCTTTATTTTGGGGGTAATGGGCTGAAAAGATTGAAAACCACTGCTTTATCTCAAAGTAGTATTTTTCTGGTAAAAACGAGGGCAGCAGGTCAATTGACTTCCTCCCTCCAAAAAACAGACACAGGACAAAACCAGATAAATAAATCACAGCTTTGGGTAAAAAAAGGTGGAGAAACCTCTCGGAGGGCTGCTGCACTCATGCACAGAAAACACTCAGGGTTTGTGTCTTTAATGGACTGTGGCGTGCAGAGACATTTCATGCGGCAGGTCAGCAGATTCTATTCCAGGAGGCTCGGGCCCCCTCCTGACCCCCCACTGATCCTCACAAAGATACTTTGATAGCTCTTCTGCTCTGCGGATGATGGCACTTAAGAGCCGAGAGAAGCTTTAATAAGGGAACTTCAAGACATAATGAAAGAAACTGCCTGCCTCAGTATCAATTATCAAATAGCCTGGTGTTACGGCAGGTCTGGACGGTTCAGATAGAAGCAAGTGAAGATGGAACATCAACCCTGGCCTGAACACGGCCAGGGTCGATGATCAATAGAGAGCACGGACCAGGGAAGAACATCTACACAACACAGGAATCAGTCAGAGGAAGGAAACCACCGAAGTGCAGCTGCACTAACACCAGAACAGATTTAAAACCAAAAGGTTAACAATTATCAGAGTGGAGCGTTGCACAGTGAGAAATTATATTAAAAATAATAACTACACTTTTTGAAAAATAAAAACATTTCAGAGCCCCCCATCACAACAACATTTCTACAAAATTGGTCAAAAGTGCAGAGTTGATGGTGTAGGGTGGAGAAAGGAAAGGATTGCCAGCCACTGGGGGGCGCGTGCGTGCAGCCTCTTGTGGGCTTCACCCGCCTCTCCTGTAGTTCGCTGGGAAGGAGGGTGGACATGAGGGCCAACAAAGGCTTTGAAATATAACCCCTTTGCTTCATTTCTGATACAGTCAGATGACATGTGACGACCTTGAATAGATCTGGCTCAGAAACAAAGTTCCAGGTGGCGATGGAGAGGAGGGGGGGTTTGATGGACAAAGCATCTTTTTACTTTCTACACAACATCCTGGTGGTAGATGAGACAACCTTGACGACTGGCTTTGGGAGCCAAAGATGATGAGCAATTTGTTTTCGATTCAGGCTAGCTCAATTTCGATAGCCTTGAGTCCCTCAGCAGTGAATCCAATAAGGTGGCCTTTAACTAACAAGCCGAGCATTCAACTTCTACAAGATCGAATCAATTTGTTGTAAATGTTCCAAAGCAGTCTCCTGCTTGCTTTTGAGATCATTCATCATGAGTCTGAGTGTTGAGAGCCCTGCTCCATTCTTCAGAAATAACTGGCAGCCTTCCCAAAACAGCTGCCAATGTAATACAAACTTTGTGATTGGTCAGAAAGCTGCCAGCTCCAATCAGCAGCATGCCTGCTACCATAATTCCAATCATGTAGATGTCTTCCACATCTCCCATGGAAAAAAATCAACAGACACACAACTCCCCGCTTGTTCCAAGGGTCGAGCGCATATCCAGCCGCAAACGTCCTGCTCAAACAGGCGGGCTCACCACTGCCCGTTCTTTTTGTTGAAAAACTTTGGTTGATTGCATTGAGAGATTAACTGATCAATTATTCCAGATTTAGATGAGATGCAAAGTGAGGCTCCTGTTGGATTCACAAGACTAGACAAAATAAATCAGCAGCAAGGACAGATATGGGCGGGGCAGAGGGAGCAGAGAAAATGTGACCGCCCACGTCGAGAAGCAAAAGAGAGTACTTTTAATTTAATTAATTTACTTCTTTTAAAATGTACTTAAGTACAACGAACATTGTGAAACTACAAAAAATGAAATGACCAGACAACAATCAAATGCATCACATCATAGCCGACCAATCAGATTACATGTAATGCATCATATCATAGCCGACCAATCAGATTACATGTAATGCATCATATCATAGCGGATGAATGGAGGTTGTTTTCTCAGTTTTAGAGTTCATAAATGTATCTATATTTAGAGCCTGATTAAAAATAAATAAATATTTTTAAATGATCTTATTGGTGTTATTTTATTTAATAATAATTGTACATTTTGACAAACCTTTTATTTTATACAAATGGCTTTATGGGAAATAAATTAAGTTTAAATTGTGGTAGATTTAATCTTTTCCTTTTTACGTTTATAATGAGATGTTTACTGTATGAAAGAGAACTGTATCAAGATTTATTACCAAACTTTTAACTTTGAGTATTGTTTAATTGAGCTACTTTTTAGTTGTACTTGAGTATTTTATGTATGATTTACTTCTACTTGAGTAGATATACCAGTACTCTGTACACTTCTGGGAAAATGTAACCATTATTGAAAAGGGACAAAATTGTGATTCTTCTTCTTCAAAACTCATATAAATACCATAAAATGTGCAATCACATATTTTACAACAGTAATGATAAAGTTCTTTGAGTGCAAGTACATTGTTTTGTTGCTATTTATATTTCATACTCAATGACATGAGTTTGCATGTTCTCCCTTTATGTGCATGAGTTTTTTTTAATTCTTGTACAAAACTTTAATCCATCAATTTAAAGTCTTCTAAAGTAGCTTAATGTACGTATATCTCTATAGATCAGAGTTAATGTTAGTTTATTTCTCTACAGTGAAATACCTTGTAGCTGTTTGTCCACTAACTATACGTCATCAGGAGAATAAAACTAGGATTAAATAGTAAAACAAACACTGCACAGGGACACAGACGTCTATAAGAAGTGAGAATAGGTAGAATATGATGGATTATAGTCGTAGACGATGTTTTCTATAAACTTTAGTATTGTAACCATGGAGATTTAAGCAGCTTATAGTGATGCATAGATGTGGGTTTTAGAAAAGATGGACTGAGCTTTTTAAAACCATCTGATTTACTGGGATTAAAAAAACTAAAACTTTTTTGGAGTAAAGAAAATGAAAAAATGTCCAATGATCAACAAACTGTGTATTTGATGCCAGAAGTAGGTCACACATGGTGTAGAGATGATTATGTATCTATTTTAAAGTATTGTTTATAGACCTTTTGTTGTTGACAATGTCTAGAACTTTATAACCAAACTTTGTGACGACATTTAATGTCACTAAGATTAAATGAAGTATTTTCTGGAATAATGTAATCTTTACACTCTGCAAACCTCAACAAGCTTCTTCATGACATGGAATCATGTCATATTAGATCATACATGGTCAACTGGTGGCTTGGGGGCCACATGCGGCCCTCGGTCTAATTTTGCAGAGCCTCCAAATGCAAACGCACAAAAAGACTCGAAAAACACCCAAAATGACAGAAAAGTATTCAAAGTAACAACAAAAACACAAAAAATTAGATAATAGACAAAATGGCACCAAAAGTTCACATATCGACAAAAAACAAATCCACCAAATGACAAAAAGATTCACAAGGTGACGACAAAAAAAAAACAAAGTAAAATGATACACAAAATTACAACAAAAGCACAAAATGAAAGAAAAGTTTATTAAATGATACCAAGAACACACAAACAACAAAAATACACACAAAAAAAACGGACAAAAGGACAGTGAAAACATACAAAACAAGAAAAATATCAAAAATAATGTTACAATTAGCTTTGATTCCAAATACTGATGTGAATTCTCCTAATGTGGCCCTCGTATCAGAAAAACCACATGTTTGTGACCCCACTGTAATAAGAGTCATCTCTGATGTAGACGTATTATGACATAAAGAATTTAGACAGATTTAAAAGGAAAAATGGGTCAAAACCAATGTTATCAAACCTGTCTTATGCTGCCAACATCATTAATGTTGGAAGTTCACATCCCTACTAAACGCCAAACACAACAGATGTACCGTAGGTTTGGAATTTAACATCACTTCATTTGGATCAGAATCAAATCCTGGACATCTGAGAACCTCCACAGACAAAAATAAAACCTGATAAATAAAAATATTTATGTCAAACTAAAATAATACAAAGATCAGACAGCTGTGCTAATAATAGTGACAAAGCACAAGTTATGACATAAGGCTGTAATTCCTGTGTTACTTTTATACCTGTAGATTATACAACATCAATAACCTTTGAAATTATAAAGAATCTGATTACAACAAATATTGGTTAAATATTGATGAATAAAGCCTAGAACTCAAAGATATTCTAAATTATAGAAAAAAGGAACTTTTCGTTGTTTAACATTTATGATAAAAAAAATAGAAAATGGTCACAAAATGTAGGAAATGTGAAATAAAGATCCTGTTTGGACTGATTTACTGCATATCACTTATTTCTAGAATATTATTGGTTTCTTACATATTTTGTAAATTATTTATTAGAAGCAAAGGTGAAAGTAATGTATTACAAGTGCTCACGTTACTGTAATTGGGTTGATTTTATTTGTACATTTTTAAATCAGTAATTTTACTTGTACTTAAGTACGTTTTAAAAGAAGTAGTTTGTTTCATTTGTACACCCAACCGTTACTGAGTAAATTATTATTATTTTTTGTTTTAAAACAATCATTCTTAGTTTTAGATTTCATACTTTTAATTTACTTAAGTTATTTTATTTAAAAAATAATTGTACATTTTGACAAACTTTCTATTTATCAGTACTTTTTACACCTCTGCGTAGAAGTGTAAACTAGGAACAATAAGGTTGTAATTACAGTTTTCCAGCATAAAGTCTGTGGCCCACTAGAGGTCAAACTGTTCCGTATTTGGCCCCTGAACTAAAATGAGTTTGAATCATAAAGCAGAACATCTGGTAATTTGGAGGAGAGTTAATTTACAAACTAAAGTCACCTTCAGTGAGTCTGTTATTAATAATAATAATAATAATAATAGTTTATGTACATGAAGACAAAACATATAAAGATACGTACAAACGATTCTGATTCTGATCAACACAAAGTGTTTCAATGACAAACTGAAGGACGATGAGAGGAGATTAGAACTTACCTCTGAGCTGGTGTGGATGTGTAATCTGTGTCACGCTGTGATGATGATGATGATGATGATGAATCTGTTCAGCATACGGACAGATCCAGCTCTGAGTAGAACCTCCTTCCTTCGCTTTTAAACTCTTCATCTTACTTTGACCGTAGGCCCCTCCCCTTCATACCCCCCCCCCCCCCCCCCAGCCCACTTATGACCACCACTGTGTCTGATGGACCACATTCTCATCTGCTCCTTTGGATGAGTGCAGTGCCTGGAGCCGATGAGGCTATATACAGTATATATATATGTGTGTGTGTGTGTGTGTGTGTGTATACACACATTATATAAGAGCAGTGATGCATCCCTATGGTTACCATTACCCAAATATAAAGATTTGTAGTTTTTGTTGCTATATTCCAACAGTGATTATTTACATCTACAGTAGGTGCACAAGGACAGTTGAACTAAATATTGCTTCATTAGCCTTTATTTAGTAATAATAAACCTTGAGATGAATAATGTCTTTTACAATAATTATATAACTAGTTTATTTGGAGATGGGTTGACATTTATTATCATATTTTCACAGGTGTTTATCTGTTTTTTATTGTTTTGGAGGTAATCTGGATCAATGTAATGATTCTAAATCTCCATCTCTCATGATTAGTGGAATTTATTGATCTTTATGAAATTTAACTATCATTTGTATCACTGAGTTTCATACAAGACAAATGTGTTTATATAGAACATTTCACACACAAGGCAACTCAATGTGCTTTACATGATAAAACATTCAACTGTTTAAAATCAATAAGAACATTTAAAATCATCAGTAAAATCAATTAAAATCATCAACAAACACATGACATCATCAACATGACCATAAATCTCTCTCAATCATATACAGTAGATAAAATAAGTTCCTTTAACTTTGATTTAAAAATGTTCACATGTGATGCTGACTTCAGCTCTGCTGCAGTTTGTTCCACTTCTTTGCAGCATAACAACTGAAAGCAGTTCAGATCTGGATTGTGCATTTCATCTCTGAATTTTTAAATGGTGTTCAATATACATTTGGACCTACTGTATGGTTATTTATGTTGATATTAATTTTTGCCAAGCCTTTAAAGTGTGAATGAGAGCTGAACCATTGATCCAGATAAAAAAGTATTTGTTTATTCTGTTTTTAACAACTTTTAGGTTGGTTTTGGTTTGTTGGCAGTAATTTAATAACCTACTTTGTTGTTTTTTAAATATTAATCTCATTTAAATGATGTTGAGTTTCAAAAACGTTTTTCAGTGTAATTTAAAAACTGTGGTGGAAATATAACATTTTATATGTTTACTTCCTCCCACTGCTTTTCAAGTTCATGTATATGTGAAAGTATGTTAATTTGAAAAGAGTCATGTGTATATATAATGTACATTGAACTTGGAATAAACAATCAATATATGAATTAAGTTCTATCAGGAACACATTAAAGTTTGTGTGTGTGTAGAAAAACTTTTTAGAATAGAATAGCATTCAACAACGTAGACGTACAAAGCATGGGCTGGGGGCGGGGCAAATGACTGGGCTCTTTAAACTTAAATAATAAAGCTCATGATATCATAATTTTACAACATACACACGGTTTACACGCTGTAACACCACAGAGAGCGACTGTCATTATGAAGTCCATTAAACAGACAGAGAACAACGAAAACATTAGGATTAATATAAATAAATATAAATATCATTAATATAAATTTAAAACATCTTTATTTTAACACTTACTTTAACTATTTCAGCTCAGAGCCGTAAATATACAGTTTAGTTAAACTAACACAGTGACACATGTTCACTAACATTATTTAATATAAATACTATAGACATATTCACCACTATATGAAGCCTTACACTCTGTGCTCTATGTTCTATGTCTAGACATAAGTCCATCAGTGTCTAATGTCACACTGTGCCGCACATATGGTTTTAATACGTTTTAACTTAGAATGAGTGGGACACGTGACTGACGTGTAGAAACCATGTTGTTTTCATATGTGATGCTTGAAAAATGAAAACCATTGTTAATAGTTTATAATAATATAAAAGCTTTTGATCTGAGGACAGACGCTTATTTAATGAAACTCACTTTAAGTCCAGGTGAATGATTGTGGGACACATGGAACGTTCCTGAAAACAAGTGGTCATCAGATGTTTGCTCCTTAAGCCCCACCTCCTATTCTGGCCCCTCCGGGTCGGGGGCGTGCCGCCCTCCCAGCCCCCCCTATAGCTCCGCCCCTGGTACAGAGGCAAAAGGAAATATAATTGTATCTATTTCTTTGCATTTAGCGTCTGTTTGTAAAGTTTTAAATCAGTACATTACATTAGCAAATATCAATACTTTTACAACTAAACAAAGCCTTTCTTCTTATTGTTATTCAATAACAGTCTTTTTATAAAATGTAACCCAAACCCTAACATGAGAAACAAGTTAAATCCTCTTAAAAGTGTGAAAGCTGATAATTAATAACATCTACTATTGTTCTGTAAAGTTTCTGATCAAGTAAAGTTTGATTCTTATGCAAAGCAAGATTAAGAATTTACAGGCGTTACGTCACCGTATCGTGGCTTTGCTCCAGATACTCACTGTGCACTGCATGTGACATGGAATTAATCCACACAATTAAACTTGTACAAACACAGAACCAGAGGGACCCCCACTACGCCCCACTACGCCCCACTACGCCCCACCACGCCCCACTACACCTTTAATTAATCCTTTGTGACCTGATCCCTGTGGTTTTAATGGATCACTTATAAAATAGATGCATGTTTACATTTAAATAAATGTTTATTTAAAGATACTATTGTAGCAGGATAAACATCTACAAATATGTGAAGGTCTGATCTGAGGGTCACGTGATCAACATCATCATGTCAGTATTAGAAAAATGACCAATCTGAGCAGGAAAGATCAAAGGCTCTTGTCTTTGATGAGGTTTTCTGAGTTTTTAGTCATTTTGTGTATTTAGATACCAATCATTTAACAAACACTTTTATCCAAAGTCTGTCATTTTGGGATTTTTTGTTTTCATTTTGTGTATTTTATGGGTTATGTTTTTTGTTGTAATTTTTTGTAATTTTCTGTAATTTTTTTAATTTGTGTGGTCGATTTAAGCATTTTTGGAGTCTTTTTTGGTATTTTTGTCATTTTCTATGATTAATATAATAATAATAATATACCTTTATTTAACCAGCACATCTTATAGTTTCATAGACAATACTAAAATATTTTTAAAATACTTAAATAACACATGAAACTAAGTTGCAAATAAATGAAAAATATAAAATAAGTCATAGGCGCATAATAAGAGCTCATGAAAGATAAAGAAACAAAAACGTAAATGTAACTAATCAATCTAAAAAAGATAAAAAGATACATTGACATGTGATATTATTTTTTTGTCTTTTTTGATAATTCTACATAGTTTTTTTTGTTTTTGTTTATAACAAGCCATAACTTTTTAATTTTTAATGGAACTTTATTATTACCAATTTCTATTAATTACATGTATTAAAGGTTTTAATTACATGTTGCAGAGTTTCAACTTGCTTTACAGAGTTAAATTCTTCTACACTACATTCATTTATTTTGCAGGTAAATAAAAAACATGAAATAACTGCAGGTGAAACTAAAGGAAAACAATAAATAACATCAGAATATTGTGTAACTTATGTAACAGTTTAGCATTCATTGCTTTCCTCATGACGTCACTTCTACTGTAAGTAAATGTAATAATAAAGAAGCTGATGTTCTGACTCACTAACATTGTGTTCATCACTGATGCAGAGAGGAATGTGTGTGTGTGCGTGTGTTTCTGTTACAGTCACTGATGTGGACTTTGGAGGTTATGTCATTAACTATGATGTCATTAATAACAGCTGTAGGATGAGGTCACCAGTATTAAGTCATTTAAAGGCAGATCTATCATCCCTATACTTACAGATCTATAGGTTTATCAACCAGTGGCAGATCCATCACATTGTGTCATATTTGAAATGAGAAAACAACGCACACGCACAGTAGACGCTCATACTGTGTCTAAAAACTCAGATAAATAGTGAGGGGAGCTTGATTGGGAACGGGCCACACCTGGGTGGAAACATGAGGGAGCTAATCAGTCACAAACCAAGCACACAAACATCACTGGGGGGAGGAGCCACAAGCAGGAATCCCTAGAACACAGAATAAACAAAGACTAACAGAGTTGAGGATTCTTCTTTTTCATTTAGACAGACTAGATCAAAGACGTACTGCCTCCTGGTGGTGGAAGAAATTGCTTTCAAATTCTACATATTGGCCTTTAAAATATAAATATCTTCAGTAAACAGAAGTTAAACAGAACCAAGTAAAGATTGCTCAAAGGAAGGTAGAAGCAGGCTCTGATAACATCATGTCCTGCTGAGGACGGACAACACAACAGCGGTGACATCAACCATCAGGGTGGGTTGCGCTTGTGTCGGTTGCTGTCACTGGCAACGTAGGCTGATTGTGTGCAGTGTTGGGTGTGTCTCCTCTCACTGAAGACGATGCATGTCCGGGGATCATGAATGTGGGCGCCGACCTGTTATCCAGGGAATGGATGCTGCACCCAGAGGTGGTGCGGCAGCTGTGGGCCCGTTACAGACGGGCCGAGGTGGACCTGTTCGCGTAGTGTGCAATGTTCTTCTCCCTGCGCACCACGGATGCTCCCCTAGCGCACGTTTGGCCACGCTTGCTTTTTTACGCATTCCCCCCATTGGCTATGATTCCCTTCAACCCTGTCCAGGGTCAAGGGTCACACACTGATCCTGGTGCCATGCATTGGCTGTTCCCGCTGCACAGGGACCTGCTGTCATAGGGGAGGTGTACAGTTTTCCACCAGCGTTCAGACCGTCTGGCGCTGTGGGTTTGGACCCTGAGTGGTTCAATCTGTCAGCCGTGGGATTATCACAGAGTGTGATTTCCACCATGTAGTGTGCTTTAGCCCCCTCCACTGGGTCTCTTTATGACTCTAGGTGGAGGCTATTTGAGGGGTGGTGCCTCCTGAGGAATCGCGTCCCTTTTCAGTCCCCGGTGGAAGTGATTTTGTCATTTCTGCAGGACCTGATTGATAAAAACAAAGCCTTTTCCACTGTGAAAGTGTATTTGGCAGTGATCGCCACCTGTCGCGTTGGCTTTGGGTATAAGACGACCAGTCAGCACCCGCTGATCTGTGGGTTTATGAAGGGTTTATGTAGGCTCCTTCCTGTGTCCAGACCACTGGGATCTGGTGGTGGTTTTGAAGGGACTTAAACGTCCTCCTTTCGAACCACTGGAGGAGGCGGGGCTGAAGTTCGCCTCTCTTAAGGCTGTCTTGTCGCTGGCTTCGTCCAAGAGGGTCAGTGACATCCATGGACTCTCGGTTCTTCTGTCGTTCACTCAGCTTTTACCAGGTGAATCATCCTGAGACCCAACCTGGTCTTTGTGCCAAAGGTTGTGGGCTCGTGTTCTTGACCTTTTGGCCTTTTCTGGCTAACAGGGTGAGCAGCGGCTGAATGTGTTGTGTCCAGTTCATATGATCTGCACTTATATGGACATGACAAGGACCCTCAGGAGGAACGATCAGCTGTTCATCTCCTGGGCCAATCCCGGTAAGGGGAGCCTGTAACTAAGCAACACCTGTCACACTGGGTGATGGAGGCTATTGCTTTGGCTCACTCGTGTCAGGGTCTGGTGGACACTCAACTCAGGGTCTTGCCACATCCTGGGCTTTGTTCAGGGGAGTGTCTGTTTAGAACATCTGTGCAGTGGCGACTTGGACTCCGCCCCTCACGTTTGTCCACATTTACATGCTGGATGTATCCGGCCTGTGCGTGGCACGGGTGGTTTTACTGTCCTATTGTGGTCAGACTTCTGTCCTGGAGGCTGGTACCACTTGATAAGCATGTCTGCACTACGGGAGTTTCCATATCCCATAGTGAGACATCTCACTCATAGAACCAGGGTTAGATACATAACCTAAAGTTTTCCTCAAAGGTCACCTTATAAATCACTCTAAGGCTCATTGTCACTAAGCAGTAGAACATTTAGAACTTTGAAAGGTCTAAATTGGTTAAGATCTGCATTACGCATGACAAACAGGGTTACTTTAAAAATGTATTTCACCTCTATTATAAGTAGATAGATTTGTTTATTATAAAATGGACAACAATTTGGTGCTAAAATCATCCATTTTTAAACTAATGTTTGTTTGGTAGTGTTTTACAAACCGGTGTGAGGGTGAAAAATAAAGACTTTTACTGTAATAAACCATCTCATACAGGTTGATCTCCTTCACATGATGGACACGTGGGACTTAAAGACGTTTAGTCTGAACGACAATAATAGGATTCAACGATTCTTTAGTGAAAAATGATAAAAATGTAAAACTAAACAAATGCAACAAAGTTGTGAAAAACATGTTTGACAAACTTATTTTTTAACTTAAACACTAAGATGTAAAACAACCATGAACACACACTCATCAGCCAAAACATTATGACCATCTACTACACACAGTCTTTTTATCCACATTGGCTGAGGCTCGTGGGCGTAGACCAGTGCTTCTCAAAGTGTGGGGCGCGTCCCCTGGTGGGGAATGGAGGTATGACAGGTAGGCCGTGACAAACAGGACATTTTTAATTTCATGCTAATCTTCTAAAATGCTTTTCTTCATTGATCATAAAGATCATTAACACTAAACAACAAAAATCTAAAAATGTAGCAGAAATTAAAATAGCATTAAATTATTAGACTGCATTAAATATGAACAGGGAACAAAACATAATGTGGAATTAAAGTGCAAAAATAATGATTGAGGTCGGTATGTAAAATAAAGCTGAACAATAAACAAACTTTAATACCTGAATTTGTTGTTTTCTTTAGTTTTTGTCAGATTATAAATGTTTCTTTATTTCCTTTATTTATTTTTTTACTGCTGGTGATTAGTTTAATTTAGTTTTTGAGGTTTTATGTATTTCTGAAATATGTTACTTGCAATATTAAGAATGATGTAACTGATAAAGCCTGTGAACAGTTAATGACTTTTGTATTTCTTCATGTTGAGCAAAAGTAATGTACAGAATATTTTCCACTTCATTTACTCTTACGAGGAATCTCTAGAAAAAGCAAAACCAACTGTTTCACATCAGCTTCAGCTACTACATGTTCCTATTATATTTATGAGTTATGGATTTATGCTACTTTATATCATTTTACAGGATTACTTACAATTATTAACAGAATCAGACATCTTGGATTTTCCTTTTTTGGTCACTGGGTTAAAAGGAGATTATTTTTATAGATATTTTATTTCTTAATATATTTGGTGTCACTGCAGTTGGAAACACTGTTGCTGACCAGACTAGCACACACACTTAGTGCACAAACAGTGTGCATGAATGCATCCTAAAACTGCTGACACAGCATTTACATGCTGCATCATCATCATCATGTATGAAGCAGTGTTGGACACAGACAGTGTGGGTGATTTAAGACCAACAGATGAATGTTTCTCCATCAGAATGAGTGAAGTCTCTCATAAACACATAATATGACTCCTCCAGGCACCCGTAACTAATGAAAATATGAGCCAATGAAAGGAGTTCATTCTGCCATCCAACAATAGTGAGCAGGTATTAATGTTCTTTAAAAGTCTGTTTTCCTTGTGTTCAGAGGACCTGCTCAGTGCTGGAGGCGGAGATGTCCAGGAGCCTCCAGGCAGCGTCAGGGTTCAGTTCTTCTTGGTCGCGACACAACGCCCACACGTACATCATCCTCATCACTTTCTCCTGGAAAAAAGTAAGAAAGGATGGTGAGTTTTTTTATCTTCAGCCTCCAAATAAATAAATAAATAAATAGATTAATAAATAAAATAAAATAAATACATTTATTAAAAATGAAATTAATCAATTATTTGTGGATTGATTGTAGATTTTAACACTTAAATAGTGCCGCACGTACACACACACACACACACACACACACACACACACACACACACACACACACACACACACACACACACACACACACACACACACACACACACACACACACACACACACACACACACACACACACACACACACACACACACACACACACACACACACACACACACACACACACACCCAGCCTGTGAATGAAAAGAATTGTTTTAATGAAGAATGAATCATGTTTAATAAGTATTTTTCAGTAATAGATGAGGTAACCAGTGAACAGTAAAGAATGTGGAATGATTTACTATTTGTGAAACAAACAAATAACATTTATGACTAAATAAATTCATTGTGTTTCCGTTGCTAAATGAAACCAGACTATAAACTACTCTCATCCTATTCTCAACACCAGTATATAATAGTATTATATGAAGACTGACCGGATCTCCATCTACGACGTCTCCTTTGGGTCCTCTGATCACCATGACGACCTGAGCCTGGAAGGTGATGATCAGCACGGGGCCCTGATCCATCATCTTCCCCATCGCAAGCTTTAAAATACAAAAAACATTGAAAAATGAACAAAACAAAGAAGAAATGTAGACGACATATTACAGCAGTGGTTCCCAAACTGGGGGCGTGACATCATGGCGGGGGGCGGAGTTCATTGAGCAAGGATTATGGTAAAAAAATGTAAAAATAATAAATTCTTTGCACTCAAATAACTTTATCATTACTGTTTTAAAATATGTGATTGCACATTATATGTTATTTTTATGAGTTTTGAAGAAGAATCACAAATATGACCTTTCTTAATAAAGGTCACATTTTTGACCCATTTTGTTGCGATAGAGGGCCGTGAAAATGTTTTATTCTTCAATGGGAACCAGTGCATTAAAGACAGAGTTACTGTAAAATGATAAAATAAAAGATAAACAATATTTGGACTAATAACAGCTTCAAGAATGAAGAAAATGAAAGAAATCTGTTACGTCGATGTTATCTATGTCGAGGATTTTGGACTGGAAGAGGAGTCCCAGAGTTCGGGCCTGTTGGATGGGATGAGCCAGTTGACTGTACGTCTGTGAACCAACATTAAAACATTAAAACACACACAGCCCAACATTATTAATATTCTTTGTTGCATTTATTAGGGTTAAAAAGTTCCTATAAGTCAGGAATGAGCAAATACTATATTATCAAGGTTAGAGACACAACCACGTTATCAACATTCATGTTAGCATTTAGATTAATTTCATTAATAAAGATTATTAACTATTGCTGGAACTTTATCACATTACAGAAAAATCACTCACACACAAAATAAAATAACTCAGTGAAACACTTTTTTTGGAACCTTTGACATTGCATTAGTTCCTGGTAGAACCCATAATACTGATGCACAGAGCACAACACAACAAACAGGAGAACCAGAGAAGTTGTTGCTGAATTTCACAGGCGTTAATTTTTGTAAAAACACTAACTAACTAAAAACTAAAGCCTGGTTGTTCGAACATTAACTGTTATTAATAAATGATACAAGGTCTCTAATGAATTAGATTCATTTTTTTAAATAAAACTAAGTCTGAGCATTAATACAGGAAAGAACAAAGAGCTTTTGTGTATTTTTAAGATATTTTTGTTTAGTATATAAATTTCAAATTTTCTGTGTGTTGTGTTGGTCTATATTTTAATTATCATTTATCTATTTCTCTGTAATTTGGTATGTTTTTAAAGACTCATTTGAGTATTTTAATAATCTTATTGTATATAGTTTTTATCATTTGGGTATTTTTGTAGTCATTGTGTTTGTGAAGTAAATGTGTGTGTTTTGTGTATTTCTAAACTGTGAAACAGCATAAATATATTTATTGACATTCTATGAGTGATAGTGTTTATTTAAATGTGTTCCAGACTGGTGCTGAAGGCCAGCTATGATCTGGATGAACAGATTAGTAGATTTAATGCCCTACTTACCGCTTCATAGCACCAGTCTTTTAATACGTCCAACTCTCCACGGATTATGGCCTGTAGAGTTTATAATGTATTATTAACCACATTCAGCATAACACACCTTCATAAAATAACAGCCCTGATCAGGGCAAAATTACATATTTAAATAGAAAAAAATTTATACACAATCATAGTACGACTAATTTCTAAAAATAATTTGTAATTTTTAAAAATGATATTTTACAGGTTTATTATTATCTTGGTCACCTGCTCCCATTAGGAAAATATAACATTAATATGTTAAAGTTTCTTTATTCAGACTACTTTTTTCAGGTAGTTCACTTTGATCTCCTGACATGTTTCCACTGCCAACTGTCAGTCTTCCTCAGAGGCGTCTGCTGATCGCTTTGATGTTTCTTTATGTGTTCTTTCTGGGCGTGGCCAACTTGAGAGTTCTCTCAGGCTAGCCACGCCCAGAAAGAAGTGAACCTGTCCTGTCAGTAAGTGTGTGTGTGTGTGTTTACCTCCAGTATGTTGGGAATGATGTCCTTCTCACACTTTTTGAGAAACAAGTGTTTGTCAAAGTGAGGATCTTTCTTCACGATCTCAGTCAAAACCTCAGACATTTCTGTCTTGGAGAAAAAACCTCCTGGAAATAAAAATATCAGCAGAAGAAGAAAAACTCAATGTTTAAGGAGGGAAACGTGTTAAAAATTATTCTTATAAATGGTGGAACATCAAACTGTTACGTTACGTTACGTTACGTTACGTTACGTTACGTTACGTTACGTTACGTTAGGGTCAGTGACGTGCAGTCAGGGTAGGTAAGGTAGGCAGTGCCTACCCAAGGGTGAATTGATATTTTGATTATTAGTTTTAATTATAATTATTAATTATTTATTTTTCCATTTCCAATATCCTACAGTACCTATAAGTTTGAAGTGTCAGCATTTTGTGCGTTTCATAGCCTAAATTACTAAAAGCTATTTCCTGGTACGGCAGAGACGCTGCACAGTCTCTTAGGTGGTAAAACTGATAAACCTCTCACTTTTATCTGTCTCTAGCTTTTTTAAACATGTGATAATAAACCTCATTCTTAAAAAAACCCAATCTGGATCAGAGGAGCCTATAAACTACTGACCCATATCTAAGCTTCTCTTCATGTCTAAAATCATACATGGAACAGCATGATATTTATGATAAATATTTATGATAAATATTAATCTGGTTTTAGATCAATCCACTGAAACTGATCTTCTGAAAGTTTCTAGTGACGTGATGATGTCACTGACTCTGGTCGTTACATAGTTTTAGTTTTACTTGATCTGATGCTGCCTTTGATACAGTAGATCATAGTATACTGGTTGATCCACTTACATCTGAGATGGTTTTCTGGTGCTGTTCTCCAATGGTTTACCTCTTATATTAATAGAAGAACCTTTAATGTTACTATTAATGATGTAATGTCTAATATGTCCAACCTGTCATGTGGAGTAGCCCAGGGCTCTGTTCTGGTTCCTGTTTAGTTTTTATTGTATCTGATGTCTCTTGGTCGTTGATCCATGGTTTTAAAAATATATCTAATCATTTTTATGCTGATGATATCCAGTTGTTCTGCTCCTTTAATGACTCAGCGTTTGACTTTTTATCAGAGATCTTAGACTGTATATCCTGTATCAAAAACTGGTTGTCATCAAATGATCTCCAGATAAATTCTAATAAAACATAAACTTTGATCATGTGATAAAAACATCCTCTAATTAAAAACTCTCTTGGTGATCTGGGCTCATCTGTTAAAACCAGCCTCAGAAACCTTGGGGTTGTTATTGATCAGTCCATGTCTTTGGAGGGACATTGTCGTCAATTGACTAAAAACTGTTTTTACCACCTGAGAAATATCTCTAAAGTCAGACATCTATTATCAAAATCAGATCTGGAACTGGTCATACACACATTTATATCATCTTGTATTGACTACTGTAATTCTGTTTTTACATGTTTTAATAAGTCGACCCTAAACAGACTCCAGATCGTTCAGACGCTGCTGTCAGACTTTTAACTGGTGCTTCTAGAACATCCCACATCACCACCATTCTAGCTACTCTGCACTGGCTTCTAGTGAAGTTTCACATAGAATATAAAATATTAGTTCTCACGTTCCAAGCATTACATGGTCAGGCCCCTAAATATATCTCGGACTTGTTGTGCCCCTACTCATCAGGGCGATGCCTTCAGTCTTCAGACCAGGGTCTCCTAAAGACCCCAAAAACTAAATGTAAACCAGAGGAGACCTGGTGTTCCAGACTCTGGATTAACCTGCACCAGTCTCTCAGGGAGCTCAACTGTGTGGTTACTTTTAAAAACTGTTGAAGACTTTACTTTACAGTAAAACTTTTAGTTACTGGATTTTAATTTTTAGTCGTCCTTTAATGTTGCTGTTCTTATGATATTTATGCACTCTTGTTTTATTATTCTATTGTGTTGCACTTTTACCACAACTCTGTACAGCACTTTGTGATTTTATCTGTAAAAAGCACTTTGTAAATAAAACTTACTTACTTACACCCTATCCCAAAACCACATTGCTGCTCTGCCTCCGTTCCCATAGCGTGGTTTGTGTGTTTGCACATGTGCAGTCAGTTCCCTAAGATGAAAACCATTTACGTCCAAAGGCAGCTTTTTACAGTGAAAGGAAGGATTGACTTTGTGGATGTTCCTCACTGAGGATGTTCTGAGTTGTTGTTGTTGTCATTTTCTCCATGTTTCTGTGTTTCCAACACAAACAACAGATGTGCTGCTGTGATGAGATATATGTTGTTGGAGAGTATGGAGGCTATATTAAATAATGTTTATGTTTCTTTAATGGTGTTTATGATGTTGATTTTGTTAGATTAACACTTGCCAGCAGAAACATATGGAATTATCATTGGTGGTCTCCATTTACAACGTGCCTACCCAACCCTAGTGGTCACAGCACGTCACTGGTTAGGGCGTTATGTTAGGGTTAGGGTGTTATGAATGTTACCTAAAACATGGGTAACTCGATCAGTCATGGCTCTGGAGGCTCTGATGAGGACGTTCTCACTTTCATCATATTTCATCTTCATCTCAAAGAATCCTGAAGCAAACAAACATTATTTAAGTATCTACCATCATCCAAATGTTTATTATTATTATAAATCTGCTGCTTTTTAAAGTCTATTACATGTTATTACTGAGAGGTTTCCTTACTGTTAAAAACTAAGTTGTTGTCTTTGAATTCTTTCCACTGTTGGAACCATTTTGAATCTTTGTGCAGAACTATGTTCTTCACCTCGCTGCACAACAAAAACACAATAAAATCATTGTTACACACATTAAACAGTTTAAAACTGTGATTTGTACATGCAATAATCAAAACATTACATGTTTTATTATTTGGAATATCCACTGATAAATAGGATAGATGGATCAAGACCTGGGATGGAATTCTAGTCTAAATATTTATTTTTTTTAGAAATACTAATAATTGGTAGACTCCTGGCATCAAAGTGGAATAACTGAGTTTGACCCCCCAGTGAAGACAGTACCCCAGTTTAGAACACTATAATCACCACAGGGAGACAAGAAATGTGACGTTATTAACATACATGTCAGCATTTACAGTAATAACCAATCTCAGCAATAATACAGGAAACAACAAAGGCTTTTTGGAGTCATTTTATGTATTTTTGTTGTCATTTAGTTGTAATTGTTATTACTCTCATTTTATATATTTTTCTTAATCTGTAGGTTTATGTAATTTTGTGTTTTTGCTGTCATTTTGTATGTTTTTCTCTGAATCTGTATATTTGTGTGTGTATGTGTTTTTGTTGTCATTTCTGTTTTTATGTATTCTTGTTGTAATATAGTACAGTTTTCTTTCATTTTGTGTATTTTTAGAGCCAATTTGTGCATTAACTTTTTAGGGCCGCACAAATTCAGGCAGAGGATTGTATGTGGCCCCCGGACCGCCAGTTGTCTGTTGTGAGTTAAACATATAAAAGGTTAAATACATTGTGCATATTAAATGAGAAACTTCCATTACTGTCAGTGACTCACTCGTTAGCCTCAAACACTCGACTGTCACTTCCTGTTCCTTTGGAGGAGAAGTCGCTCCTCTTCCTCAGCTGAGGCGGGGCTTTGTAGGGACCAGCATCACCAGCATCCATCTCCTTCTTCACTGACTCCACCCCCTGAATAACAGGTTCATTATCATAGATTAAGAAACAAATCCAGTTCTATTCAGTCTCAATATGTCAAGGGTTCATTTATTCACACTACTTTTTCAGGAAATTTATTTTGAAATTTGCTTTGATCTCCTGCCATGTTTCGATTTCCAACTGTCAGTCTTCCTCAGAGGAACTTGAGAGTTCTGTCAGAGAACATTTTCACTCTCTTCTCCAGAGACCATTGGGCAACAGGGGGCGTGGCTAGCCTGAGAAAACTCAAGTTGGCCACACCCAGAAAGAACTCATAAGGACACATCAGATGACGCCTCTGAGGAAGGCTGACAGTTGGCAGTGGAAACATGTCAGGAAATCAAAGTAAATTTCCTGAAAATAGTTAAATGAAACCTTAAATATTATTTCAAAGAAGAAGAAGACAAAATGTCTGTTTTTAAATCATAACATCCTGAAAGCGTCTGATTTAGTTTCTAAATGAGTCGTAAACACGTAGTAAATGTTTTCCTCTGACCTGTGAGAACGCTCTGAACGCGCTGGTCTGGCCCAGTTTTTCTCCTCCTTTAGAGATAGACTCTGCTGAGTGCATGGCCGACTTTGCGGCTCCGCCCACACCTTCCTTGATCTTCTTCCCGATGTCAGTGCGAGTCACTTCCTCGAGACCCTGAAAACCAAAAGTCCACAAACGTCCAGATTTCCACCAGTGAGACACATAATGTCAACGTGATACTTTACCTCCTTCACAGTGTCCGTTAAAGAGCCAAATGTCTTCATTAAAACCTCGGAGGTTTTCATCGTCTCCGCCTCGATGGATTTCTAATGAGAGGGAAAAATTACAGTCACGTCATGTTTGCTGAAAATAAATTCATTTTTGATAGAAAAATGACTAAATAATCACTAGAATAATCATCTTTTACATATTTCTTCCTGGCCTGCTGTAGAGCGTCTGACTCTTCTAGTCGTTTGGCTTCTTCTCTGAACTTCTTGATGTTTTCTTTCATTTCCTGATTCTTACTGAACTCCTGACGAAGGTTATCCACAAACTCTCCCAGAAAACCTTTACGTCCTGAGGAGTATCGCACCTGATGAATGAGACAAAATGAGTTTCCACAGATAAAATGTAAATAAAAACCATGCAAAGGTGCAGCAAAAATAATTTGCTCAAAGCTAAACCTACGGCAGTGTGTGAGTATTATTAACAGTGAGTACCTGCGTGGCTGCAGTGGGGCTCCTGTGCAGCCTGTAACCATGTGCTCTGCACAGGGCGGGGGCCAAAGGTCGTGAGCAGAGGACGACAGCATTTCTACCAATCAGCTGTAACAATAGGACAGTATCAATCAGCCTATTGGAAGACGTTTATGTCCTTTGATGTAACAAAACTACTGTACTACTCCATGCAGATGAATACTCCACTGATCACTATTATAACGGTGTCAGAAACCATTGATTCAGTGATATATCGTGATATTTCACCGTGCAATTTTTGTATCAATCCAAAAAAATGTTTAAATCGATTTTTTAACTCGTGTTTTCAAACAAAAAAAATATTTAATTGGGCTAACATAAGTATGTGTCACACCAAAATCTGGCGTTAGCAAAGTCAAGTACTGTGTCTGCTCAACGTGAGAGTGCATTGTGGTAAGCTGCTCCAACTTAATAAGTCAGAAGTTTGAAACCATTTTATCCATATCCCAAAAAATTTTAAAGATCAATAATGAATAGAAATCGAATTGTGATTAATTGATTCAAAACCTTATTAATCCAAATCAAATCAATTTAGGAAATTGTCCATGATACCCAGCTCTACTTGTTTAACTACCTCACTCCTCAATGACTTTTAGCTGGAAGTTAATTACACTTTATGGTCATAAAACATACTGGACACTTTTATAGATGGATGTGGTTACTTTTTAAATAATTTAGGAACTTAACAGAATAAGAATCTGTTGTAGAAGCAAAAGTTACATTTTTGGGAAAAATGTAATTTGACACTTTGATAAACATACCACTTGTTTTGATATTGGTGCTTGAATGACAGTTAAGTACCATTTACTTGTTATTAGAAGTGTGAAAAAAATGAAATAAATTGTATATCATACCTTTTTGTTCTTGTAACTTGTAAAGGTTTATTTTTGTAATGACTAATATTGTGATCTATATCATATTGTTTAATATCGGAATATATTGTATTGTGACATGCAAATCATGTATCGTATCATCAGACTCATGACAACGTACATCTCTGATTGGAAGTGAAAAACATCCCTATAATTAATGGATTTTTACAAAACAGAGTCGTTGTTATTATTAACGTTCTCAGTGCACATGTTCTCCTTCCTATGACGTCACTAGCAGATGTTGACCACTGGATGCTTTCTTTACACTTTCCTAACGTTGATTTTTCTAACTGGTTGAGGATATTTTCAGCTGCTGTTAAATGTGTTAAACTCACAAAAATATATTAAACATGCTTAAGATGATCTGGTATTATTTCTTCACCTCCTACCAACCATAAGAATCAGAATTATAATATAATATAACATAATAAATGAGATGTAACAGCTTCACTGTATGTTGTATAACATGTGATTCACTCAAAGCCTCTAACATCATATATCCAACTGTATCCATATCAAGAAAAAACAACAGACAAACTAATATAAATGATGATCAATATGTTAAACGTCTGATGCAACAACTGTGGCCTCCGTCATTGATCATCAATAAACCCGACAGTTTGACGCGTTCATAATATGTAGAATATAAAGATAAAAATGAACATTAACAGGTTTATTTACAGTGTCCCACTGTGAACAAAGGCTTCTTAGTTACACAAAGATAAACAATGAAGGAAATGAATGAACGTCTCACCTCGAAACACCGACACATGGAGGCCGCCATCTTGGTCTGGACTGGACAAGGAAACACGTGTTTCCAGGCTCGACCAATAGGAGCAGAGATAGGAGGAGGTGGGCGGGCTCAACTGTCACTGCCTGATTAAAAGAAAAATAAATTATTCAATCAAAAATTACAAAGATTCAATTAAAGAATAAAATAGTATTAATGCAAACAAATATTTGACAAAAATCATTAAAAAAATGATTTCATTGAAACAAAGTTGATTTTCGTCATAGTTTTCGTCGACAATATTTTTTAAAGTGACAATAACTAGACTGACTAATTAAAAAAACATGTTAACAAAAACTATATCAAATATATTCATATTTTCATCAACTATTAAAAACGAAACTACAATTTTGTCACATGGGATGAAATCCAATAATCAGAATAGTTGTAGTAAATTAAATTACTTTTTAAGATGACTAAATCTGTTACAGATATACTGACTAAAATATAAGATATACAAGATTAGAGTTTATGCATTTAAAAAAACCATAAATGGTAGTTGAATATATATAGTTTTGACTAAAACTAGACTCTAACTGAAATAGTCCTGATGACTAAATTTTGACTAAAACTACTTTTTAAAAAAAAAATTATTATTAATTTTCTGGTCAAAAGACGATGACTGAAACTATTTTCCATTTCATTAAAAACTTTTGAATTCCTTTAATTAAAATATATTTAATTTCAGTAATATTGTAATTTTAATTTGAATTAAATTTAAATGTAGTTTTCTGTTGAAATTAAATTAAAATGTAATTTAAATGTACTAAATTATATTTATTTTAAATATGTTTTTAAAAATACATTTGTGTTAATTGTTAAACATAATTAAGTCTAAATAAAAAATAATACATTGACCTTAAAGTGTTTCCTGAGGCTGTGTTGGTATGTAGGTGAGAGCGCCCCCGTGTGGAAGCTATGTTCTCTGCAGGTCCCTCCCTCCCTCCCTTGCTTTATAGCTAGATAACAGGGGTTCTCAACCTTAGGGTCAGGACCCCATTTAGGGTCGCGAGACACTGGGAGGGGGTCACCAGATGCCTTCAACAAACTAAGAATATTTTCTGAACAATTTAAGTCCATTTTTGCTTATTTTTACCTTTTTTCTGCAACTACACCAAACTCACCATATTTTAACCTATTTTCATCATTTTTTCTTGCCATATTTTTGCTCATTTTATTTGATCAGTTTAGTGAGGGGCTCTATATAGAAAGCAAACAGGAGAACCCTGTTCTAACTAAATCATATTTGATAGATGGCTATTCATTTAATACGGGCTGTTGATCCTGCGTTTACAGTGATTCTATTGTTTTTATAAAATTCTTATAAAACCCAAATCTTTCAAGGACTTCGTACAGAAAGCACCAGCTTACGGAGTCGAAAGCTTTCTCTGCGTCAAGACTGAAAACTGCTGCTTGAATTTTGCATAAACTATGATTTTGATCTAAAACCAACATATTGAAGCTTTCATTGTATAAAGCACATAAACTACTGTATAATGTAATATGTTGTAGGGTTAAAGCTGTGACCACAGGTACTACGGAGGGTGGTGGGGGCTCTGCTCTATGACATCACTAAGCACCTAACCTATGAGAAGTGGAGCACTGGCTGAGGGACCACGCTGACAACATCGTCATCATGTTGCTAGGCAACAAGAGTGCCATTCTTTCATTGGCACTAGTGTTGTTATGCATGTATTAGTTATTTTCTGTATTTTTATTGTCATGTTTTCATACTTCTCTGTTGTTTTTGTATCAATAGTTGTTTTTATAGTTTTTGGAGTAACTTTGTGTGTTTTTGTTGTTGTTTTATGTACTTTAAAATCATTTTGTGTATTATTGGAGTCATTTTTGTTCATTTACTTTGCAGCCCTCGAGTTTAGTTGCCAGTTGCTGATGTCGGTGCTAAAAGATTTGAAACTAATCATTTTTTGGTGACTAAACTATAACTAATCCAGACATAGGCAGAAAAAATAATTAAAATTAACATTTAATTAAATAAAATGTGTTAATTAATTAATAATCCATGTCTCTTCTCCACACACACACACACACACACACACACACACACACACACACACACACACACACACACGTATTTTATACCCATGCTCTTAATTCACCAGCTCGGATGCATGAACATTTTTAATAACTTTTTAATCTAACCATAACCTTATTTAACTGTAACTTTTATTTCATTATTTATTGATTTTGCTTTTGCTTTCATAAATAGGCTGAAGCTACAGTAAAACAGTAGCTTTGCCTCTAATAAACGGGGTTATTTTTTGTATTTTTTTGGTCTAATTATTTAAAATTGTGTATGCCACCTTTTGTAAAATGTGTGTGATTGTTTGAGCAAAATACAGAAAAATAAAGAATTTTTAAAATAAAATAAATAAGAGCAAAATAAAACTTCAGGTTTGAGGAAGAATGTTTACAAACAGAATTATACGGTATAGTTTCAGAAACAAAGCGCTGAGTGGACATCAGCGTAGCCCCTCCCACAGACGGCCAGAGGGAAACCTGTAGCACATCCATCATCTCCATCATCTCCATCATCTCCATCATCTCCATCTATTAATGCTGATGTTCATCTGGTCTAAAACTGAGTTGTTGCGTCATCAACACAAACACGCCATCGATCCAGAAAAAAGCAGTAATTTTTAGATGGTATTCTGTGGACAGACACAGTTAGTCATGATGGTTTAACCCTGGCCAGATACCTTCAGCCTTTCCATGTCCTCATTGACACTTTATTACCACATGATGGAGGCCTGATCAATATCAGTATCAGTTTTTCATTTAATGTAAAACATTTTTGTTTTTGATAAAGAACAAAGTGATTGGATGTGGAGTTGTGTATTTTGGTTCCTTTATATATTCTTCAACATTTTGTGTTTATTTTATTTTATTTTTTACTTCTTTTTTGTTTATATTATATGTGTTTGAATATTTTATATTTTGTGGAAAGAAAGACTTTGGTTTTGTAAAACATTAGTCACTATCAGATAAAATGTGTTAAATAATTTGTTTTTATTTTTTAAACATGTAACAAAAAAACAAAACAAAAAACAATATATATATATATATATATATATATTGTTTGACTAAAATGCAAATTAATTTTAGTCATAATTTTGTCAACAGGACTATTTCTATGAGGTGCCAAGTGTAAAAATTTAGTATAAAATTTTTAGCGAATACATTTTCATTATTTATCTCACTTTTCTCATATTTAGCACATTTAACACATTTAACCACATATATAGAGGTAAAAAAAAGCCTTAAATCTAAATATTTCAATCGAATTCTAAATGGTATATGTTATATCTAAATGTTAAATCTATATCAAAATTTTAAATCTAAATGTATGAAAAAGGGTGGGCCATGGTGGGCTCGAACCCAAGACCCAAGTGGTTTTTTGTGTCTCTGCTTGTGTATTGGTTGAGATTGCAAGGGGCGGGGTCAATTAGCATATGTGTGAAACATTTAAATTCAACATTTAGATTTAGATTTAACATTTAGATTTAACATTTAGATTTAACATTTAGATTTAACATTTATATATAAGATTTAACATTTAGACTTAGATTTAACATTTAAATATAACATCATTTAGATTTGAAATTTAGATATAAATTTAACATTTAGATATAACATATACCATCTAGATTTAGATTTAAATATTTAGATTTAATGCCTTTTTTTCACCTCTATATATGTGGTTAAATGTAGGAAAATGTGCTAAATATGAGAAAAGTGAGATGAATAATGAAAATGTGTTCGCTAAAACTTTTATACTAAATTTTTACACTTGGCACCCCATAAATTTCAGGTATAGTTTAATGTTAATCAACTAAATATAAAGTGTAACAGTTTATGCATTTTTAAAGATTAATTTACCATAAATTGATTGAATAGCAATATATTTTTCGTTCACATTAATTAGTCATAGTCTCGCTATATTGTCACTAAGTAAAGGGACGGATTTGGCCCCCGGACCTTGAGTTTGACACCACTGGTCCAAAGGAGTGTGATTAATTAACATTATTATTATTATTATTATTATTATTATTATTATTATTAGGTGTTAATAGTGAAATAAACCCAGTTATCTTAGTTTTGTCCACATTTAGACAACATCAACATCTGGAACTGAAGTTCTTCACAAACCGACTCCTCTGTGCGCGTGATGGTAGGTGCGTGTGCCGCTCCGTGCGCGCGCGCGATTCTCTGCGGTCTGAACAGGTGATCAATCAATCAATCAATCAATCAATCAATCAATCAATCAATCAATCAATCAATCAGTGATCGATGAAGGTCTGACTGTGACCAACCGACACAACACGCACACGCAGAGAGAAAGGACTCGAACCAACAGGCTACCGGTACCGGTGAGCTCATAATGACTGTTAACACGTTATTTCTGACGTCATAATTCATTGTATTAGTGCAGTGCCCGTAGTAAGTTTAATATTTAGTACTGTAATACTGTGTGTGTGTGTGTGTGTGTGTGTGGACTAAATAAACTGTGCATTGCATAATATTTAACACTGTAATATAAACAGTGTTGTACTAGTTACTGTAAAAACTAGTTATTTCCTTCACAAAGTAACTCAGTTACTATTTTAATTACTTCCACCAAAAACTAATGCGTTACTTTAAAGTTACTTAGAATGAAATAATAATAATTATTTTGATATCAGAGCTGTATTAATAACTCTGTGGTGAAGAATATAGTGGTTCATGAAAATAGCTGATGTAAGCCTGATTACAGTCAGTTTGGGGAGGAGCTCAATGCGACCTGCTATTGTTCTGTGATTCTTATACAGTTAAAAATTATCAACCTCAAAATAAATAAATTGTCATAAAATAATTTTGTTACATAGTTATTGTATCCAACCCTACAGTTTATAATTATTAACATTAACAGAACTAAACTCTGCTCAGTATTAATCTTTATAAACATTAATCTGACTCAAACACTAAGTATTCTTTCTATAGTAGTTTATTTACCTGAGATCAGCAGAAAGTGAAAATCTTACAGTGAATTGTGAAATAAAACACAAAACAACCCAATTCCTCTTTTTGTTCCACATTTTTGCCCTTTTCACCATCGTTTACCACATTTTGCTGATTTAAGCATCACATACCACCTGTTTCCTATTTTTTGCCACATTTTTACTTACTTTACTCATCACTGTTAAAACTCTTACCTTCGTCAAATGTCTGGCTGTGATTGGCTGATCACCATTCAATCAATCTAACTGGATCAATACGATGAATCCCTCTGTAAAAAGTGAGAGGGATGAATTTTGTCTTTATGAAAGTGCGGGTGTCGCACCCCCACAGGAGAGGTTAGAACTATTACTGCACTAATGTCTGTCAGGGATGTGATGGAGCAGCTTCAATAAAACACATGATGAAATCACAGCCTGGATTCCCTCATGTTTTATTGCACAATAACCAACTTTCCAGGGATGCAGCAGGAAAACTACAATAGCACAAAATACTTTTGTTAAGCAATACGCTGCAGACATCGACTTCCAAACACTTCTTTTTCTTTTGCACCTTTAAAAAGCATCAGTCAGCTCTGCTCCAGGAAATGTTGTGCTCGAATGAGTCAAAGCCTGTTACACAAAGTGATCATGACTTAAATCTGGTCTCATCTACAATGTGAGACCAGAAAAAAAATGGTGCATTTACAAGTTGAGCAGTTCTGCTTGTTTCAATGTTCTTCCAATTACATTAGAAATACTTTGATTACTTTCTTAGTGCAATGTCTTAATACTTGACTTTGCTGCAGTTTAAGAGGCAGGAAGTGGGCGTGGCCTAGAAATGACAGCGACAGTGGGCAGTTTGACAATAATATTCAACAAACATGTGACGCCTCAGCAGCACATGCCACTCACTACCAGAGATAAGTAGCTTTTTTTAAACTTCCAAAAACAAACAGAAAAAACAACTTAAGCCTGAAAATAAAGGAGGCTTTTAACATGAGTGACGTTAACTTTCCTCTGACTAAACAAACCATAGCATTATTATTCACACACTGTCAATAATGTTGTCCTGTTAAAGGATCCTCCACTGTTTTTACAATAGCTTAAAACCTTCTAACTGTCCTTATTAAAAGATCTATGTCTAACAAAACACATTATTATGCACCATATTCATTTAATTACCTTTAAAACATGGAAAATACCAACTTGTGCTGCTTTCGGTTACGCTAAAAAACCTGGAAAAGTTCAAAATGTCAATGTAAACCTTTTGTTAATAGAAAGGATAAAAACAGTTGTGACCCAAAAAATAATCCATGACCACAAGGTGGCGACAGTTCCAACTCTGAGGTTTGGTAGGAAACAATGATGCAGAGAAGAAGAGCTCTCCTAAGGGACCTTTGGAACAGTGTGCTGACACTCTGGTGGCTGAAGTTAAGAGTAAATCGGACCGTTGAAGTCCACAATTTACTCTAACTTCAGCCACCAGAGCGTGTCAACACACTGTTTAAGGGAGAGTAAAGGTCCCTTAGGAGAGCTCTTCCCTGCTTTTATTATTTTTTGAGGGGGAAGGGAACAGGGAAGAGGGAGTCAGGGTGGGGAAGAAGAGGCTGCTTTAAAGTGAGAGTGAGATGTGATGTTGCTTCATTGTTTACTACCAAACCTCAGTTGGAACCGTCGTTACATGTGGTTATTGATTATTTGTCCGTAAACAAGTTCCATTGACATTACTTGGAAAACAATGGGATGTTTACAGTGGGGCCGTATGACATCATCAATCACATGATTTCAAGATGGAGGAACACAGGCTCTAGAACTGTAAAGTAGTCCCATTAATAAAAGGTAATAAAATGAATCTGGTGAAAAACTGTTTTGTTCAACATAAATCTACTAATAGGAACATTTAGAAGGTTTTAAATTATTGTAACAGTGGAGGATCCTTTAAAATCCTCCATCAAAGGTTAAAGTTGTTCAATTAAAGCTAAATACATTGTGAGGGATCATTGGGGGAATTATAGGTAGTGAATATGTTTGATATTATACTGTAGTAGCATGCTAAATCAGCTATATCCTGCTACATTAGCTTGTGTCTTAATATTCCTTAAGTTTGTGTCACTGACAAAGTCAAAGTCGGGGCTGGTTAGTCCAACGTCCAACGTCCAACGTCCAACGTCCAACGCACACGCGTCCTCTTCCTTCTTCACGTCCGTGCACGGCGCTGTCTGGCCACAAACTCAGTATTTCCTCGTCCATGACTCCAGACTGAGTTCTTCCCAAACAATCGCATTTACAAGTGCTTGAATAAAACGACACATTAGCCCCCCCCCCCCCCCCCCCCCCCCCCCCCCGTGGTCCTTTTCCAGTGCAAAGGGTCATTAACATGATTAATTTCATTTTTAGAGAGGCATTTATTAATCTTTTCTTTTTAAATACTCCTCTTCGTGACGCGGCGTTCATACGATGGTCTCATCAGTCATTTTCTTGGTGGACTTGATTGGCAACGAGCGCTGGGTGGTGTGCGCTCCTTTCATGTCGGGCATGAGCAGACGTACTTTCTGATTGGTCCTCCTCCACTCCGAGTACAACTGACAGTGGTACCGAAAAGACACCTGCAACAATAAAAATAAATAAAAAATAAAAGGAGCAACGATGTCAGAAACTTGTAATAATTGACATTTTATTTTAAGACAGTGTAGGACTCAGATCAATACATTGAAAAGGTTAAAATCACCACTCAAAAGTTTGTTTTCATCCACTATGAACTCTCTCTTATATCAATGTAGTAAAAGTTTTTTGCATTGCATTATGGGATGTGGAGTCCTGTAGACGGATCATAGATTTCTTGTATTTCTTCACTAGACAAAGACAGTGATTGGCTAGACTGTGATATCACTTCACTCTGCCAGACATTACATCTGTGCTGGATTTGGATGTTTTACAAAATAAACATCTCCCCTACACAGGTACATCTGACAGAACGGCCTTGAGACCCTGACTTTGGTCGGATCCAAACACCCAGAGTCCATCACACTGTGAGATGTTAACTTTGATGTGTTTCCAAGTTTGACGTGTGTTACTAAACGTGTAGAATAACTGTGTAGAGTCTGTTCATTAGAACGCTGCTATAGTTCAGTGCATCATTTCTACTGTCTATGGTTCAATTACACATGCAGGGTTCACCTCACTGCTGCGTTTATAATATATACATTTATAATATATACATTTATAATATATACGTTTATAATATATACGTTTATAATATATACATTTATAATATATACATTTATAATATATACATTTATAATATATACATTTATAATATATACATTTATAATATATACATTTATAATATATACATTTATAATGTATACATTTATAATATATACATTTATAATATATAGCTGACTGTGGCCAGTCATGTTTTCATTAGTTTACAGTGGAGATCTAAACAAACATTTCAGCGGTAACTTCAACCTTCTACATTAGTGAGTTATTGATCTTTGATTTATTGATCTACCTACACCTTTATCTGTTGTCTGCTGCAGCTAAATCTAAATATTTCACAATCAACTCGTTTCTTGAGAATTTTGTTATTTTTGAAAAAAGTTTTTTAAACTTTTTTCACCTGAGTTTGTTTTTCATTTTCCTGCTTGTGATCAGTTTGCCTTTTTTGTACCAACGTGAACGTCTCTTCCATTTTGTTGTACGAGAACACAACTATGATAATTGATTTATTTATTATCAATATATTTCTCTAAATCATCCAACAATAAGACGTTAGCTAAGCTGGTGTTTACCAGAGTCCAGAGGATGTAGATGGTGAAGAGGGCGATGGTCAGGGCGATCAGCCCCACGGCCTCCAGGCGGCTCTTCAGCTGCAGGTGGTCCTGGGCCCCCCTCAGACACAGCCAGCCTGATATAGCAGCCAGTGGTGTGATGAGAAGGAAACACGCCATGTCGCACAGCAGGGTGCGCTTCTCACTGCGAGGGCCGGGGTCCTTCAGCCACTGAGCACCAACACCAGTAAAGATTAAAGAGGTTTGGGGGGGGGGGGGGGACACTTTATAAACTACTATCTAGGGATGAATGAGCTGAAATCAACTGAAAATAATACGTTATGTGAATGAGAGCCTGACACATAACCAGTATTAATTAATAAAGTCATTGAGATAATATCCAAAAACACCTAAAACAGAACAAAAAGAACCAAATGATATTTTCCTCCAGAGGTAAATATGTGCTGCACACTAGGGCTGTACGATACGCCGCCATTCACATGTTACGATACAAAACATGTGATATCATTAATTAATTAATTCACCTTTACAAGTACAAAATGGTATGAAAAACAATGAATTTCATTTTATTAAACTTCTGAGAACAAGTAAATGGTAAGAAACTGTAACTCAAAAAAAAATTAGAATATTTATCAAACCATTAAATTGTATTTTTCAAAAAAGCTGAACTTTTGTTTCTACAACAGATTTAGATTCTTAAAAAAAGCTAAAATACATAGTGAGGTAGTTTATTAAGGTCTGATGGTGCGTTCACTGACACCTAGTGACTGGAGGTTTACGTGCTATGATATGTTAGCGACATTAAATAAATGGTTCTTCTGTCAAAAAATGACAAAAATGGACATTTTTTACAATACGATAATCGTGCTGTGAAATATCACGATATTCTGAATTGATTTTTTCTTAAACTCATACTGTACACTAGGGGTGTTGCCATACTTTCGATATGATACCGATATTGCCGCTTTGAGAATTGGCCGATACCTATATTGATCCCAAACAATATCATACATACTTTAATGACTTATTTTGTAGTGAGGAATATTAATAAAGGTTTGATTAAGTGATACATTAATCAATGTGGGCGACTGTGGCTCAGGTGGTAGAGGGTCGTCTTCTGATCGAGAGGTTGGGGGTTCGATCCCAGTACCTGACTATGTGTCGAAGTGTCCTTGGGCAAGACACTGAACCCTAAGTTGCTCCCAGTGGTCGACTAGTGCCTTGCATGTCAGTGATTGGGTGAATGAGCTGATATGTAAAGCTTTGAGACTGTTTCCATGGTGATAAAGCTCTATATAAATCATGTCCATTTACCATTTAATCAGAGAACAATAATCATCAACAGTAGGGATGAGAAAAAGTGACCCATTTATTATTAACCAACAACATTTTTACTTTAAACATAAGAAAATTAAATAAAATAAATCCTGAAAAATAACCTCAACACATTTTTTAGCAGATATTTGATTTGTTGTTTATTATTTACTAAATGTTAATGAAAAGATTATTTAAGGATAAAGCTAGTTATTGGAAATATGAGTTAATGGATTTATTTAAGTTAAGTGAACCTTAGTTGAGTCTTACAGTATTTTCTGTTAATGCTTTTATTTTGGAAGGTTCTGGAAATGATGTAATGATTGATTTGACAAAGAAAAGTTTCAGTGTGCTGAGGCGGCATAAAGTAGCTGTATTTTCCATGTTTATTGTTGTTTTGTAATGCTGACAGATGTGAAGTAAACATCTGTTAGAAATGATTAAAATTGGATCAGAAACAAAAGCTCTAACCTGTGTGAGTGGCTGTGGTCGCCTTTCAATGGTGAACTCTGTGTGACACAGTTCACAGTAGCTGGTGTTGGATGATGATAACCACTTCTCCAGGCAGCTCTTGTGCACCTTCCCCAGCGTTCCAGTGCAGTCGCAGGGCGACAGCAGCGTCTCTCCTCCTGCTCCCTCGTGGCAAATACGACACATTCCCACATCGCTGATCAGACACAAGGTGAAGTGTTAACAGAGATGGAAACATTAAAGGATCCTCCACAGTTTTTACAAATGTCCTTATGAGTAGATCTACATGCAGAGCTCTAGACTAACTTCCTCAGTTGGTCACACTTTTTTTTTTTCTCAAGCCGTGCATGCTGATGAATAGTTAACTATTAAATATATATTATATACTTGAATGAAGTTAACAGTAACATAACCAACTTATCATCTGCATTGTTTCACCATGAATTAAATTGAGAGGGTCCAGCTCTGATAGTGGGGTCTCCTAACCCTCTTCCCCTGGTCAGGGGTCTGTAACCTTTACTCTACAAGGAACCATTGAACCTCATCTCACCTGGATTAAAGTCCTCCTGGATCCATAAATACCTTCTCTATGAAGACAATACAGTGGATTACATTATATACAGTTAGAATTATATAGAATAATGTTTGATTTATATTGATCATGTAAATGGAAACTTAAAATCAGTTTAAAATAAAATAAATAACATCAATAAATAAAACAGTATCTTCATCTTCAAAATCTTACACATCTCAGTTTACATGAACACAATGTTTATAAAGTAGATTTTTATAGTTAATGTATATGAAAGTCTATAAAAAGGTAAAGAAGGAAGGTGCTGAGTCATTGAACAATGTCATTTATTAAGGTTAACAAATATTTATTTCAATAGTTTTTTAAAGCTATAGGGAGCCATTGTATAACAGTCAAACGGCCACATTAGGCCCCAAAACCACAGGTTGCAGACCCCTGCTCTGGTAGAACCACAGCTGAACATCTGTCCTGGCATCATAGTCCATCAGTTCTGGTCCCTCCATGATGGTTCTGATGAGCTCCTCCTCTTTGGTGTGGAATCGTGTATGTGCCCCACATGTACTCTGTCACTATGCTCAGTGAGCTCAGTACACGCCCCCTGATTCACAGGAGGAAGACTCAACAGGAAGTTTCCTTCTTTTGGATTTTCAAAATAAGGTCATCCTATACACTCGCACAGATGCAACCAGATGAAATGTTCACTCGCACACACTGAAAAAATAGTTGCATATGCAACCAATTTAGTCGCAGTCTCGAGCCCTATAATGTCTAACAAAACACATTATTATGCATCTGTTTTATTAACTATTAAAATGTGACTACTTTACAGTTTTAGAGCCTGTGTTCCTCCATCTTTAAATCATGTGATCATTGTTAGACATAGATCTACTAATAAGGACATTTGTAAACAAAGTATGAGTTCCTCACTCGTTTACCTCTGCAGGCTGACTGCTTTGACCACAGTGGAGAGCGGGCGGCCATCTTTTTCCGTTACCTTGGCGATATACTGAGCCTGCGTGTTGGAGTCAGACTCCTCTGAATCCTTAGAGGCATCGGATTGCGTGTTTCCAGAATAATGGCATAATAAGCCAGGAAGGTGGCAGCAGCCTGATGAAGACATACTCATCTCAGGGTGAGAACTTTCCTCCTCCAAACAAAAGCCTATTGGAAGGAATTAAAAGTGTTTTATACTTTAGACAAAGATCATTTGTTAAAATAGCTTCATTTTCTCTCTCACACAGGTTATAAAGGGGCGGAAAAGTACCAGTAAATCCAGAATAATATTTTAGATGGTGATAAAAATATTTTCCTGTTTAAGGCCAACATTCAATTTTGTAATTCTAACAAGTTAATTTAGTCTTTTTTGAAATATGTTGAGGTTTCATTTGTTCAGACTTTTTTCAGAAAATTTGACCTCATGACATGTTACGACTGCCAACTGTCAGTCTTCCTCAGAGGTGATTGCTTTGATGTCGCTATGAGTTACTGTATATTTCATAAGGAAAGCATCTACTGATCACTTTCAAAATAATACTTTATTTTATTTTTTCAGGGTTAGGGTTAGAGGGTTATGAGAATTCACAATATTTTGTGACCCTACATTAAATTATTTTTAATATATTATTTGGAATAGTTGCTAATATTTATATTTGGAATGAATATTTTTTTTCAGATTTCCAGTTATTTGTATTAAAAATTTACATTTTTGGATATTCCCAAATCTCCCGTGCTTAAGTTGCCATGGAAATGTATGAGAACTTTTGCGCCCTGTGTGTACGACACACTCAGCATTAAGAATAAAACCATAAGAAAAATAAAATACATGTAAAACTAGCAGCTTGTTTCCTCCAATATTGTGATTTACACCCTATGTTGTAGTTAGGGATGTCCTGATGCAACTCTTTCACTTCTGATATGATATCGATACGATATCAGCACGAATCATATCATACATGAATTACTTTGTAGTGTGGAATGTTAGAAAAGCCTTGATCATGTGATGTTACTGTGTTGGAATGTGAACCACAGACACCTATAGATAGATGTGCTGGAGCCGAACATTTATCGGAGAGCTTACAATATATCTGTGATTTTAGATGCAGTCCGATAAAATCTGATATTCGTTTTCTGGCTGATATCGGAACAACCAAATTCTGTGCTGGTACCACCATTAGAATATTTTCATGGCCAAAAAGCCTCAGACTATAACCAGTGATGGACTGACATAATATAATATTACACTGTCATAACTCAAACAATAGAAAGATTTAAACATATTATAACCAAACAACAATCATGTCCTTAAATGTTGGATTTAAAAACGTTCATTTTAAAATCTGGAAATCAGAAATTTTGAATAAAATCAGCAGCACTGCTTAGTAGTCATATCATTATAAACAGTATTTACCTATTAAATATGAAATACTTATTAGACACTTAATAAAATAAACGCCTAATAAACAGACCCTAATACACATTTAGAGGAAGAGCCTGTGTTTACGGAAGTGTTAATGATACACACACTATAGTAAATAGAGAATAAACAGTGATCAATAACAGTTTCTCCCAATAGTAAAAGTTAAAATAGAAGAAATGCATTTAGTCACCCTTTGACGGCCTCCCGTTTCCTCGCTATGGCCTTGGTCCTGAGTTAGCTCCACAGCTAGCTGTGCTAACTGGACAACCCTAGCTACAAACTATGACATTGACATCTAAATTTATGCTGACGAGAAGATATGATTCAAACGATGCGTGTTGTGCGTCCTCCATAACTGTCAGTGTGTCTGATTCGTGCGATAAATCGAAAACGGCCGAAGAAAGTGAGCGGTTTCAGCCCCAGGATTAGTAGCTACAGCTAGCTGGTTAGCATCGGACTAGCCTAGCCTTCCTCTTCCTCTGCATACTCAGCTCTGCGTCGGTCACGTGACCCCGTGATGCCTTTGCATTCCGTTTGTACGAGTTGATCACAAGTATTTCTCCACCTAAGATATGAAATATGCAAACAAAACCCCCTTGTTTCATGTTACGTGGTGTGAAATGAATATATATATATATAATAAATCCTTTTTCACAGGTGAAGCACATTTTGAAAATATAAAGTGGTTATGCCCCTTTCAGTTTTGTGTATATATATATATATATATATATATATATATATATATATATATATATATATATATATATATAATAAATCCTTTTTCACAGGTGAAGCACATTTTGAAAATATAAAGTGGTTATGCCCCTTTCAGTTTTGTGTATATATATATATATATATATATATATATATATATATATATATATATATATATATAATAAAATCAGGGAAGCACATTTCAAAATTTGACATAATATTTATCCCTGTAACATATTAATTTCCAAATATATTGATAAGAGTGATAAATGCACTTTTTGTTTTACCATTGCCCATATACGATACTTTTCTGGAATGCTGTTAAGGATTTTGTTTAACAACAGAACCAAAACCATGATAGAAATAACGCTAAAATGTAATGTTTTTTATTTTCTTTGAAAGCAAAAATTAATCAATAATTTATTCATCTTATTTTATTTTTTTATTTCTGTAATGTGTGTGTATTTAATCCTAGGTGTACAATATGGCGTCCAATAACTTCCGGTCACAGTTTGTGAGGGCACTGACTTCCGGTTTGTTGTTGTTATGAAGCCAGCGAGCGGAGGGTAAAATGAGCATGTTCTGTGTCAAAAAGAGGCGATTATCTATCACAAGCATTACTCTGCTGTGTTCCTAGATCTACCTTTTGTTCACGGTATAATTCCTGTATTAGCGAACACTGCTTCTCTGCTGATCATACAATATGTCAGCAATAGATAACCAAAATCTGGACAAATAACTTCACTCCAAGTAGGGACACCAGTGTATGTAGCTAACATTTATTACCCAGTGATATTGTGCCGTACCAGGGTTAGGGTTACCAGGTGAGTTTGCATTTTATATTCTGTATTTAGTTATAGTTACAGGTGCGTGTAGTATTCAAAGTTAAAGCTGCAGTGTGTGAGTTTTGTGAATGAAATTCACGTGCACAGGCACACTGTGGAACTGTTTGTGACTGTTTTCTCCATAGAGACTATGTAGGAACTTTATCTTGTGCTACTGGAGAGTTTTCTGATGTTTTAGAGACATGAAAACACATATCACTCACTGCTGTGAGGGCAGTAAGAGGCTCTAGTCACTGAGATGGAGCAGATCAGAGCACACACACTCCGTCCACACTGCGTTGGGTTAGGGTTAGAGTTGCGTTGCTTCTTTTTATGTCCGGACCAGGAGCAAAAATATTTTTGCATACAGGTTAGAAAAAACATTACAGTTCAAATGCATTAGCTGTTTCTGCTCTTAATAAGACACTATTACAAGACATTTTTACTGTAAAGGGTGTGTTTTGTATGTCATGTGTCCATGACACCTAATACTGAAGAATCTATTCTCACTGGGGTTACAGGAGACAATAAGACAGAGAGTGGGTGGAATGGAACGAGCACCAATAGGTATTTTAGTGAAGATGTTTCTATTCAGAGTAGTTTGAACCCTCAGAGAAGGTTGTGGGATTTCCATTACTTTTAAAGACGATGCCTAAAATGTGTAATATGGAACTTTGGGTGTGTTGGAGAAGTGAACCTTTTTATAAAGTATATTCTCATAACTTAATAAACAAACTTAACTCAGATGAATGATCCATGAAACACTGTTTGAAGTTAGAAAGAATAGAAGTAATTAGTACTAAGAATTACATGTACTGTAAACAAACTGTATCGTGCACATTTTAAAGGTGAACAAATGGTGGAATACCAGCCACTCACAACCCGACATCCATTTAGTAATAAAACTCTTCAATTTCTTCTTCTTTTCAGATCCTCTTTCATCTTGGCTAATAACGCTACAATGTTACCCGCCAAAGTTAATTTAAAGCCCTGATTACTAGTATATGTTCAATCAACAAATGTTTGGTAGATTAATTTTTTTAAAAAAAAGTTGTTTTATCCCTGAAAATGCTAATTAATTTAATAAAGCAAACAAGTGATAATTCTGGATATGATGTTTTCTTGTGTGATTACTATTTTTATCATATGTAATTCCTCAACAGGTCTGGTAAAATTCAGGGACAAATTTTACATTTCATTATTATGTTTTTTTCTTCCATAAATATTTTCAAAGTGATACAACTTTCAGTTATATTAACAGAGCCATTTCGTATCACTTGTTTTACACAAATATAAAAAGAAAAGCAATAACATTATTAAAAAAATGAAAAATAATTCTCAATGCCCACACTGACGATATAAACAGCTTGTTCAGCCAATTGCCTCTTCATATGACCTGGTAAGTCCAACACCAGTTTATCTCTAAAATAAATAAACCTTCCTACCCACTATAGGGTAGGACTGTACACATCCTTCTCACATTTAATTCCACAAATAATTGTTGTCACCACTGAATAGGATGGTTTCAGAGTTAAAAGTCCCTGTTTCTGGGGTCCAGGAGGGAAGTAAACTGATGTCCTCCCTCCGTGTTCCCTAGTTTGTTATATTTGATCTCACCGTAAAAGAAAAATGTTTTTGTCTCATTGTCTTATAGTGAAATTAATGACTTGGAATGAGTGTGTGTCTTATTGCTAGCAGGATCATATTTACACCTAATGCCAAATAATCTATCATCACAGGAATTACAGGAGGGCAGATAAACTTTATCACAAACTCATCCTTTGAAATCCACAGTGTGTGAATGGAACGAGCACCAATGGGTATTTTAGTGGAGATGTTTCTATTCAGAGTAGTTTGAACCCTCAATAAAGGTTTCCATTACTTTTAAAGATCATATTAAAGCACTATTACATGATGATTATCATGTATTACAGTGATTATGAATGTAAAACACAGTCGTTCTCTCTACAATGACCAAAGGTGGGTCGTCATTTTTTAGATAAATTGTACCAGTACTTTGGTATTGTGAAGTGGCATGACATGTTGGTGGGTGATTATATAAAACTAGTACAGTGCCCGTTGGCTGTATGTGTTCATTTAGTGGGAGGAGCTTAAGTAGAGTTGTTAATAATGACCAAATGAGTATGTGTTTGAAGGTTGTCTGTACATAGAGGTGTACATACTGTACATACTCTGTACTCTGTAGTGTTATAAAGGGTTTATTTATGGATAGAAAATAAAATAGTGTGTGTGATTTATCTGGTTTAATTCTATGAGACATGAATATGATAAATGTGTAAAGTTTGCACCAATGTTGTGGTTTAGGTAGAATCTGATAAAAGACATACATTCGTATAAATACAAGCATTTATTTCTAACGTTTCTTAGCGCAGCGGTGATTTGTGTGTGCGTGCGTGCGTTTTGTATCTATGTTGAATTACAGAACATTGTCCCTGTCAAATAATAAAAAAATTAATAAATTCTGACATTGAGGTTACTTCTAGTCCTAACCTTAAATGTTGACTTGTTCATCTCTCTCCAGAAAAACCTCAAATTAATCTAAACACAGAAAAAGAAAGTTTGCACTACTTTGATTTCTTTGGCTGTTTTATTATTAGGGGGCCAAGGAACCACGTATGTAAGCCTGGGCTGAATCACCTGTGCTAGGCCACGCCCATTTCAAAACTGGAAAACCTACTTTTTCGAATTCCTCCTTGAGGTTTTGTCCAATCAGCGTGAAACTTACCCTACCCTAGAGTCTTCAGTTGGACCTGAACTAAAGTCATCAAAATAATTTTGTTCGGGCAAAATATGCGCAAATTATTAATGAATAAAGTTTTCTAGCGAGCTATGAATACGCAAACTGGTACATATGTAACGCTGAGATCCATGGTTGGCATGTGACTGTGGGGGTACGTGGAAAATTTGAATAATGTGGGTCACTAGGGGGCGCTGTAAATAAGGAATATTTCTATCTCTTAAATGGTAAGACAAATTTTTACCAAATTTGGTGGGTATGATCTTGGGTCCCTCCTGAGCTGAGTTATTCGCGATTGGTCAAAGTGGGCGTGGTTTATTAAATCATACATATTACTGCGTAACATATAAATAAACAAACCTTTATTTCAGCTTAAGTAATATGTTAAGTTACAGGGTGACTATAGAAGAGCACACAGATCACCCATACCAAAAAGTGCACCACTAGGTGGCGCTATAATGGATGCAAACACATTTTGGCCTGTAACTTTCACACTTTAAATCACATCTTCCAAAACTTCATATCCACCTGTTCACAGCGACTGGCACGTTGGCCTGTGTCCTGATGCTCGCCACAAGTCCGTCATCCTTCGAGACGTACTTCCACGGGCTCCGTGAAACCTGTGGGCGAGTCGCACGGGAAGGCTTTATGTTTCCCAGTGATACAGCACAATATGATCTGTATCCAAGATAAGAAATCAGGGTGGGAAGAGTTGATCATTGTAAAGTGAGATGTGTAGTTATAGTTGTGTATATTGTGTTTATTATATTGTGTAATCAATCCAGTCTGGTGACCAGTGTGTAGCTTAGGTATAATGGTGGTGTCTGTGGACAGAGGGAAGGAGTGAGTGGTAATACTTAAAACAGGTATTTAGGATCAACGTGTCTAAAGTTAAGCCCAGTTTTATCCACAGTCTAAGACATGTCAGTGTATCATAGACCTATACAGTATATGTGTAAGAACCACTACTGTAAACACAGGCACTGCCCTGGACCTGAGGATGCAGCCAGGACAGCAGGGAGAGCAGGGGCCAGGAAGCCCCAGGCCACCCCCCATGGCCGAGCAGCCCTCCAGACGAGCCCAAGATCCCAAGCCGAGAGGCAGCCACCGCTTCCCACATTCACACCCGAGAAAGCTTTAAGGAGCCGAGGACCCAGCGCACCCCGCCACCGACCCCAACCCCCAATCCCAAGGCCCCCCGCCAACTAACACCACCCCGCCCACACCCCAGCACCCAACCCCTCAAGGGGAGGGCCCAAAGACCCCACAGCCTGAGACCCCAGCAGAGGAGTGAAGGCCCACACCCAGCAGACGGCCAGAGCCACGTCGAACGGGCACCCGGCGGACCCCAGGCCAGCAGGTTGGGGTTAGGGTTAGGGTGAGCCCAACCCTTCTGAATAAATAATTCCAAATTAAAAAACATCATGTAACCATGGCCATTGAGGTTGCCCATCCAGGAGTCATTCGTGTCAGAACCTTGTTAGTTTTTAGGGATGTCCTGATACAACTTTTTCAATTCCAACATGATACCGATATTGCAGCCTTGCGTATTGGCCAATACTCCGATATGTTATCAGCATGAATCATACATACTTTTGACTTATTTTGTAGTGTGGAATGTTAGAAAATGCTTGAGCAAGTGATGTTACTCATAAAGAGAACAATAGTCAGCAACAGACGGTTACTTTGTTGGAGTGTGAACCACAGTCACTTATGGATTTTGTCGGATCGCTTCTATTGGTGATTTTAGATGCATTTGTTTTCTGGCTGATATCGGACCAATATTTGATTTCAAGATCGGATCGAGACACCCCTATCAGTTTTCTGTGTGCATTGTGCTTTTTAAATAAGGAAGTACTTTATGTATAGAGCGCTTTTCACAGGTAGAAACTACAAAGTGCTTTCAGTATCAATTTCAGTATCATCCCATCTAAAGAGAACATGGAAGAACAGTCACAAATGACATGGGAGACAAGAATGGGAGAACTGTGGGTCGACAAGGGCCTTGGAGGTGCCCCGTAATTACTGTTGATGAAAAAAAAAGCAAAAAAGCAAAACAGCATAAGAAGAGGTGAGGGGAAAAAGCAGATTATGAACTGAATTCCCTAAAGTCATTGCATTTGATTGTGCTTTGGATTTGGAAGAAATGAGGTTATCTAATACGAGGAAGTCTTGTAATTTGTAATACAAAGCGGAAACTGGGCTACTCATGCAGGCAGCCATCACTTACAATGAATACTGGCAGTTTATCAAAGTACAGCCTCATCTTTGTGGCATTGACTACTTCTGTTCTGTGCTTTGTGCTTTGGTGGGTGGACACATTTGAGGTGACTGTTGTTAATTTTATGTTTTGGGTTGCATATCACCACTTGGCTGTAGGTGAAATCTAAATGAAAACAAAAAAACAAAGAAGAAACAGGAATGTGGGACAAAAGTGCATTTAAAATTCAAACATATTGAATTGAATGAGCAAAACGTTTAAATTATGAAGTTTTAAACAGACTTGTCCCTTTGTATTTGTATATTCGCACATATTTTGTTTTTGTCCAATATATGTTGTTTTAATATTTTACATAAAGTTAAATTGACTTAAGTTTTTTTTACCTTAAAATATTTGTATGATAAAGTTTAAAAAAAAAAAAAAGTAATTACGTGTTTCAAGTTCCTGAATAGCTCCTATCCAGCAAATTTTAGATGCTACCCTGCTTTATCATTATCATTATTTATTACAATTATATATTGTAGCTCGCTATCAGGCTTTGTGCAAAGCTACTGTATATTATGACACAATCATTGGAATGAGGTGTGTTGGAGCAGGGAGACCTCAAAAACATGTTTACTACGTGCTCTTGAAGACTTGACTTGTGCACCCCATGTGTCTAAAGCATGTTTTTTTAATAATGGTGAACGGTGGAACAATAAACTGATTCACGATATGATAGACTATCACGGGTCTTGTGTTGACAATACAATATTTTTGTAAAGGAAAAAAAAAATGCAGTTTGAGAGATAGCCCAGATATATATATATATATATATATATATATATATATATATATATATACTGTATATATATCCAGGGCAATGTTCAGTTATAAGTAGACTTAAAACCAAACCAAACCTTTGTACTATAAAGCTGGTTATCAACATGTTATCTTAAGCCAACAGTTTCCAATCAAGATGCGTGCACGCTCACATAAAAGGGGCGGCATTTGCAGTGACTGACCAATCCTAAATATTTTTAAAAATATGAAGAATTAAAGTCAATAAGTCCGGCCAAAAGCAACTGTGTTGCTGCAGCAAAAGCATTTATCTCTCTCAGCAAAAGTGTTCTTCGGAGCCCTGCTTCAGCAGAATTGTGTTCCACTGACATTTCCCCTACATATCTATATTGTAAGGGCCATAAATATACCATTTTATCAATAGTAAGCCACCACTTTTCTGTGTCTCTTCTCTAACGTCGTATGTTGGATGTATGAGATTTATTGATCTCTCTAAAGCTTTTGACACTGTAGACCATGTTATTTTAAAACACAGGCTACATCTCATTGGACTGTCAGAGCACACTGTCGCTTGGTTTTCAAATTATTTAGAAAACAGGACCCAGTGTATTAAATATGAGGGCCTTTGTTCTGAATTTGTTACTGTTCACAAGGGGGTGCAGCAGGGATCTGTTTTGGGGCCCCTCTTATTTATCTTGTACATTAATAATGTCGAACAAAATGTTTCTGATGCTAATATGCATTTTTATGCCGATAATACAATTATTTATTGCTTCGGATCATCTCTTGAACAGGCTGTTAATTCCCTGCAGAAAGCCTTTGTTTCTTTAATCTAAAACTGGTTCTCAATGCTGAGAAGACAAAGTTAATGTTGTTCTCTAATCATAAGAAGGTGCCTCTAACTCCCCCGGTCGTGTCCACTCTTGAAGGAAATGTCATAGAAGTGGTACATGAATATAAATACCTTGGTGTCGTAATTGATGATTCCTTCACTTTTAAACTTTTCATTGACAAACTTGTGAGAAAATTAAAACTTAAACTGGGTTTTTTCTTCTGCAATAAGACATGTTTTTCTTTTGGTGTAAAGAAGCTCCTTGTCTCTGCCACATTCTTATCTGTGTTAGATTATGGTGACCTTTTTTATATGAATGCTTCTTGTACATGTCTTCTGATGGTGTTTATCATTCTGCTCTGAGGTTCATCACAAACTGTAGAGCCAAGACACATCACTGTGAGCTGTACTCTAGGGTGGGATGTCCATCCCTGTACACTAGGAGGCAGTGTCATTGGTTTACTTTTATTTATAAGGCTCTTAATGGATTACTGCCCTCTTACATCTGTACATTACTTACAAAGAGAAGTACGAACACTTATGCACTGAGATCCAATGATCAGCTGTTGCCCACACAGAGCTGGAAAAAAGCCTTTGTACATGAGCTCCTTGTGTTTGGAACACACTGCATAGAGACTGGAAGCTGACGGAGTTTTTATCCTTGAATGCCTTTAAAACGAAACTGAGAGAATTTGAGACTGGCTCAGTCTGTAATTGTTATGTTATCCTGTCATTTTAATGTAATGTAAATGTATTTCTGTTCAGTGTGTTGTAACTTTGCTTCCTGTTGGCTAGGACTCCTTGAAAAAGAGGTTTTTAATCTCAATGGGATTGTTTTTCTGGTTAAATAAAGGTGAAATAAATAAAATAAAAATGTTTGTGTGGAATTCATTTTCCCACTGGGTTTTTATGAGTTTTTCCTTGCGGAGGGTCTAAGGACATTTTATTACCCAGCAAACATTGGTGCAAACTTTATTTATCATTTATCATATTCATGTCTTATAAAATTAAACCAGATAAATCACACACACTATTTTATTTTACACCCATAAATAAACCTTTTTATAACACTACAGAGTACAGAGTATGTACACCTCTATGTACTGTACGTCCAACCTTCAAACACATACTCATTTGGTCATAATTGACAACTTTAAGCTCCTCCCACTATATGAACATACTTCCGATGGGCACTGTACTAGTGCTACAGAAGGACACACTGTAAATCCTGTGTTAAAGGTAATATTTAACCACTGGTCAAACACTGTCTATTTTTGTCCTGTAGACCTGCCTTGAACTCGTCCTATTGATCTAAACACTGATAAGTGTCCATGCATGGGACTGATGTTCATTATTACTGAGAAACTGGGGCTTTCTAGTGATTAAGGAGGCGTGCTTGTAATCTGAGGGTCATTGGTTCAAATCTCACCTGGGCCACAAGGTAAAGAATAATGTACTGATGTATCCTACCCAAGTAGAAGTACTGTTACTTGATTGAAATTGTAGACAAGTATAATAATATATATCGAGATTCAAGATATATAACCTATTTTGGTGATACAGAAAATCACAATATCGCCAATATCAAAGTATTGTTATTTTATATCTTATTTTGTATTAAAATACTCATTTTAGGAGTTGCTGCTTTGGCTACTTCTCACAAAAGCATAAAAAGCTAAGTTAGATTTATGAGTTAACTGAGCCAGACCTTCCCCTAAACAAGACACACGACAGAACTCACTCACACGTGCTGTCCCTCACAGGAGAAGAAGTCAAAAGTGGGACGTTTGTTAATAAATGTGCCTGTGCAAATTTAACCCAGAATTGTCTTTTTGTGAGACTTTATTGGATTAAAAACATCTAGATTTATATCGTATATTGCCATTTTTAGAGAAAATATGAAATTTGGTTCATATCACACAAAGGTATCTGTAGAAAAATAAAAGGTTTATCAAAATATACAATTCTTTTAAAATAAAATAACTACAGCTGCAACTAATGATTCTTTTCATAATCGATTAATCGGTCAATAAGTGAATTGTTTAATCAATAACACATTTAAACCCTGATTTTTTTCTTTGATTGAAATATTTTATTTTCTGTTTGAATAAAAAAAACACAAATGTACTACCCATTCAATGGCCCAAATACAATAAAGATGACTTCAATAAAAAAATAAAAAAATGATTTGAGAAATTATTTTGGTCTAAAATAATTTTTGCATTTCAACACTTTTTTTTCCTTTGATAGAAAATATTTATTTTTCATTGAAGTAAAACCCAAACTAACAAATGTCATGTATGTAGCTCTGCATATATGACAATAAAGGTGATCTATTACACTTAGCAGCACACGTAGCCCACATCTATATGACTACAAAATCATCATTGTATAATTACCATAAGTGATTATTTCTCACTACTTTTGCATGATTTCATAAGTCAACGTCCAGCAGAAATGGAGATAAACCTCAGCACTGCACGTGTGTTTGTGGACTTTAACCCAGACAGACACACAGTCGCTAAAGTAGATCATTTACTCTGCACGTTGCATGGTAAAGATATCTCTATATTCTAATTGTGGAATCTGGCCTTTAAAGTAATTAAATAAAACATATACAGTAGGTGGCAATATGCAACGCACCAATAACCAAGAAAGAAGATTAGATTATTATTATTATTATTGTTATTGTACTATGTCCCTTTTCATAAACTACAACACTGTACTAGAATCCAGATAAACTGGATCAAGGAGTCAAATGTAAATTAGTTTTAATTTAATGACGTTTCCTGCAGTGGTATCTGTCACTGTGTCCTTGGGCAAGGCACTTCACCTACATTGTCTAGTATGAATGTAGTGTGTGAGTGAGTGTTGGTGGTGGTGGGAGGGGCCTATGGTTCACTATGGTAGTCTGCCCCAGGGCAGCTGTGGCTACAACAGTAGCTCACCACCACTGTGTGGAGTGAAAGAATATCAAATTTAGTGTCTATGATAAAGTGCTATATAAAACCCAATGGATTATTATTATTATTATTATTATTATTAGTATTAATAATAAGAAATTTATCTTTATTTTTTTTAAACTAAACAAAGAGAAAACATCCACCTGAACCAAACGACATTGTAGATATACTGTAATCATGTGACATTTAGCAAACAGCTAATCTATAAGAACAACTTTACATTTTAAAATAATTTAGATTTAGGAAGTGATAATAAGCTGCATGTCCCTGGACAGAATAATGTGGAAATAGAAAATAAATGATTGCTGCTAATCTTTAAAGTACAGATGCAACCTGTGTAAAAACAGGGTTTGAAGTTTCTGTATCTGTTGATACCAAATAAAAGACCAACATGAAGAGAGTTTGTTTTGATGTTCAGTGAATAGGAGTTAAATTCTGCCGTACAGGACAGTTTGTGTCAGTGTGTTTACAAAGATAGATCAACCTCTATTTTTAGCCTGCATTGATTTTAAAGAGACATTAGCGACTGTAATACAAGGTTTTATTTTTCAAACACCAGGACTCAGAGATCGCAACAACATTTTCCTCAAATTATTTCGTAAACATCATCAAATTGAATAAAAATTGGTCAAGAAATCAAGGAAATCTAAAGTGATGATCCAACAGGGACTGATATCATATTTGTTATAATAACTCATTTTCTGCCTAAAATCTAAGGCTGACTTGAGATCAACATGGTCCATGAACTAAAGTCAGTTTAACACCCCTGTTCCCCCTGTTCCCCTGTTCCCCCTGTTCCCCTGTTCCCCCTGTTCCCCCTGTTCCCCTGTTCCCCCTGTTCCCCTGTTCCCCTGTTCCCCCTGTTCCCCCTGTTCCCCTGTTCCCCCTGTTCCCCTGTTCCCCCTGTTCCCCCTGTTTCAAAGGCTTTAAAGAACTTTTTATCCCATTAATAGCGATACAGTTTGTCCATTTTTGGGGAAAAATTATGATGAAACTTGAAATCCAAATCCGATTTGAAATGTTGTAGTTGAGAAACCAATTACAATTTGTGATCTACATTTTAGAAAGTTTTGCCAGTAAATAGGGGTTTATCAATGTTTAAAAGTGATCCAGAATCAGTATATTGATCTGGACCCCCTCCAAGATTTAATGGAACCTTCCATGGTGTAAGGGAGGGGTTCCCAACCTTTTTTTGGTCGTCCCCCAATTTTTGATATCACAAACTTCTGGAGACCCCAAATAATTTTTTCCATAATTTGTTTTGGATCATGTTTGTTATACTGTGTACAAACCTTTTTCTCTTACTTATTTTCTTTTTACTGCATTTTACTTGACATAAATTTATATTTGAGAAACTGAAAGTATATCAGGGCTGTACACTAACTTATCCAGTGGTGGCACAGAATATTTGGTCACAGCATAGACATACATGCTAATGAATAGTTGACTTAACGTACTGTAGTTTTATATGAAGTAAAGACTGACAATGACTTGAGATATATTTGCTAAATATTTTAATGTTTTAGTGTCAATATTAAGTTTTTCTGCAACAAGCAGTGGCTGAAATAACAGGTTATTTATTTTATATCATTTTAAAAAAGGACGTAATAAAATGTTTTAAATAACATTAAATCATAACAACATGTTATATTTATTCTGTTTTATTATTTTACAGAAATGCTGTACTTGAATTAATTTAACAGTAACATAACCAACTTATCATCTGCATTGTTTCACCCCATGAATTAAATTCAGAGGGTCCAGCTCTGATAGTGGGGTCTCCTAACCCTCTTCCCCTGGTCAGGGGTCTGTAACCTTTACTCTACAAGGAACCATTTAACCTCATCTCACCTGGATTAAAGTCCTCCTGGAGCCATAAATACCTTCTCTATGAAGACAATACAGTGGATTATATTATATACAGTTAATATTATATAGAATAATGTTTGATTTCATTTATATTGATCATGTAAATGGAAACTTAAAAACAGTTTAAAATAAAATTAAAAAAATTACATCAATGAATAAAACAGTATCTTCATCTTCAAATTCTTACACATCTCAGTTTACATGAACACAATGTTTATAAAGTAGATTTTTATAGTTAATGTATATGAAAGTCTATAAAAAGTAACATGAATATAATAACACATGATCATGTGATCAACACATGCTAATTACTCATTTCTTGCCACACATCAAACATACATATTTAACCTGTACATTGGTGGTTAAATGAATCTGTTCCCACACAATTAAAATCTGTATTTTCTTCCAGAAATAGTGTTTTTGTTGGTTTAGTTTCTTACCAGGGATTTAAAACTTAAGGTTAGTCACAGGTGGAGGAAAGTTGATGGTCTGTAGATGTTGTAGGAGGTGAAGTAGGAAGGTGCCACATTAGGCCCCAGAACCACAGGTTGCAGACCCCTGCTCTGAGAGAACCACAGCTGAACATCTGTCCTGGTATCATAGTCCATCAGTTCTGGTCCCTCCATGATGATTCTGATGAGTGTGTACGATCTATTGCTGAGCTCAGCATGTTTTTCCTTTTTACTGTTTCTCTCAATGTGAGCGTGAACTCAGTGATCGACTCGTTATGTCTGGATACGTTCACAGACCACGTGCACTTCAAAGGAGCTCATTGGTGTTTATACTGTACACCGTTTCCTCACCCACAGCTCGGAGCGAGAGAGAAAGATAGAGATAGAGAGAGAGATGTGCACTCTGTGGGACGTAACAAAGCGTTCAGCCGCTCCGTATAAAATAACGTCACCTTATATGAACTCGCACAAATGCGACCAGATAAAATTTTCACTCGCACACTAGGGATGTAACGATTCACTCAACTCCCGATACGATCTGATTCACAATACTGGGTTCATAATACGATTCTCTCATGATTTATTTTACAAAATGGGACTGTAAACAAATAATGACTAAAAAATATTCCTTTATTTTTTGGGGGAAAAAAACTATAAAAAACTGTACTGTTTTCCTTTTATTTGTAATTGTCAAAAGAATCCCTTGATAAACTATTCAAAACAATGCAATTTAACTAAAAATAAATCTTGAATGAAATAGATAAAGGAATAATACAAATTCTGGTTCTATAATAAACAATGCAAACTACATAATAGTTCTTTTTCTTTTTAAAAGTGAAACTAAAAATGTATTTTGTGCCTTAACAAATGGACTTAAAAATTTTTTTTAAAAAAAAACAGTCATTTTACTGTATTTACGTCAGATATTTGTTTGGACCAGCAGAGGGCGCTGGTAACCCAGTGGTTGGTTGGGATACAGATATTCTGTGCAGTGAAGAATGGATGCTATGCTAGCAGACAGAGCTAATAGAAAAACGTGACTTTTACAGATATTCACGTAATATTACAGATATTTTTTCGGTGCTACAGGGGTAAGGAATCATTTATGAACATGTTTAAGAGTAGAAGGCGGCCAGAAAGAAAGTAGTAGCAGATTCCGCCCGTCGCCTCAGCAGTTGTACAAGAGAAGGATAAATATATAGCTGCTGTTTAGAAAAGGTACAGCGATTCAATTTTCAGAAAATCGATATCAACCGTGATACCTATGAATCGATTTTTAACTGCCTTACGATTAATCGTTACATCCCTATCGCACACACTAAAATAAACTCGCATATGCGACCATTTTGGTTGCAGTCTCAAGCCCTGTTTAAAATACAGTTGTTCAAGATTGTGTTGTTTTCATTTGAAAAAAGAAATTCAGAAAAATTACATATATATACACTGTATATACATTTTTATTTAAAAAAGACCAACTTGTAAATAAAAAAAAAATACAATTTTCCTTTTTCTTTTTAAATATAAATGCAAATGGACAAATTTGAAAAGTAATTAAATTGAATTACAGAATAACGTGTGAAAAAAATTCCTGTACATCAACTCCATGTATACAAATATATATATATATATATATATTAATGCGTAATTATTTTTATTAAGAGAACGTGAACACTTTACACAGAAAGGAGTCGGACCCAAGTGTCCACCCTTGGACTTGAACCAAGGACCTTCTAAAATAAAAACTATGTTTTTCATCATTAGTTTTTAAATCTATTACTAGACATTTCAAGCGCCCCTATTTCAATTCCAGGTGATCCCAAGGTTGAAAAACACTGGTATAATGTCTATCTTTGGTTGAAAATTTTGTCAAAATCTGTTAAGTACTTGTGACATAATGAACAAACAAATAAATAAATGTGGATCCTTCAACATCTCTGACTATGGGGTCATATCAAAGTCCTACCTTTTAATCAGCAATATCTACAAACGGGGTTATTGTGATATTATGATATATTATTATGATAAATTATTAGCCTGTGGAATATAAATAAGGTCAAACATTCAGTGAAAGGCGGTTTTTTATTAAACTATGATTCATTGAATGTTGTGCATGTGAACAGTGCGTGATCAGGGCGGAGTCAGTAAAACGTCACCAGGGAACTGACCAATGGCAGCCAGGCTCTCGTGCTGTTGTCGTACAGTAAATACTCAGCTTTTCTTCCTGACGCAGTAGAAACAGAGCTAACTTACGTTACTTTACTCTAAATGCTAATGTTCGCTTCTTAAACCTGAAGATCTGGTTCCGCTAGCACGCGCTCACTAGGTTTGGTTATTTAAATCTTGCGTTAATGAAGTGATAATTTATTTTTTAGATTAATAAGGTCTGAATCACCGAGGACCAGCTCCGCTGCTGCTCTCCGTCCTCGTTGTCGGTTTTTGTCCGTCGTTGAGCTCCGTTGGAGCCGCTGCGGAGAGAGGGAAGCACGGTGACCGAGGAGAGGAGAGGAGAGGACGGTACGGAGCCCCACCAGGCCCCGCTGCTGGGCTGGGCCTGTCTGCTGAATAATGAGCCAAAGGGACACTCTGGTTCATCTGTTTGCTGGAGGGTAAGTCACTATTACACTAATATATATATATATATATATATATATATATATATATATATATATATATGTGTGTGTGTGTGTGTGTGTGTGTGTGTGTATAATGTGTGTGTGTTCCTAAATACAGCAAATATTAGCTGTTATTTAACTTTGCTGCTAAATCCACTCATCTCTGCTGCTCTCCATGATTTCATAATAAGAGACTTCAACATTATATATTTATACTGAGATAGTTTTTTTAATAATACATAATGCAAAGAATTCCAAAGTTAAATTTCACTTCATTGCCTTTCGCAATACAATTATAGAATAGTAATTGCTATTAGTATTGATCCATTGAGTTACCTTCTATTGACATATTGACAGCCTTTATGTTTGTTTTGTTTCCTCGTGTTTTTCTTTATTTTCCTCTATATGGTTTATCTGTATATACTGTATACATTATTTGTTCAGTACAAACAAAAAGTGTGTGTGTATATATTATAAGATTTCCTGCAGCAGATTTATTCTTTATTAATTTCACACTAAAATATAATTAATATTTTTATTAATACCTACCTCTGTAGTTAAATCCTCAATTTAAAAATTCTCATTTATTTGAGGATGGATGCAAATGATATAATTTGTCTTTCAGTGTATAGTGCAAAATACTTTATTATTAATCCCAGGGCTAAAGTGATCAGAAACACTAACAAAAAGATACATACTTAAATACAAAGTAAATATAATATCCACAATTATATTAACATAAGAATAATTACAGATTAAATATGAATGATCAAGATTTATTATTTGTGCCAAAATGCAAACATATAAAAGTATAATGTGACAGATTACTTTCAATCATCACATTTATTTCCAAACTCAGCGTAAAGAGTAAAATATTTAATTATGTTGCTTATAGAAAATGTTTTAAACATCTGAGACCAAACTTGAAGCCTCAAACATATCTAATAACAGGCACTAACTTTTATCATTAAAGTTTTAAAGTTAAATTACAACACAAACTGTGTGGGATTTGCAGATGAAATCAAATGTTTTTGTCATATGTAAACTTTTGCTTGGTCAGATTTTCTATATAGGTCAAATATTATGCTAATCTGAAATGTACATTTAACATATCAAATGTTCCACTAATGTTTTTTTAATTCCACAATCACACTGTTTCTACTGTGATTAAATAATATTCAGTGTGTAATCTTAGACAATTCTGCAAAATGAGGAACTGAGGCCTATTTTTCACACTAGCTCCTGCAGCTAGCAGCTAGCATAGCTTTGAAACTAGGCCAAGGGTCACTGCTGCATGTGGGCATGAATGTGGGTCCTCCTTTTCAAAGGTAAATATAGCTTCAACGGGCTAAATTAACTGCCTGTGTGGAAACATATAAAGTTACCGTCCTGGAAGTGTTGATTTAAAAGCACATGTAAGTCATGGCAAATACAAGTTTCTCTTTGGAAAACAAGACAAAGGAAAGAAAGCTACAAGCTAATATTATATACTTGTAAAGCACGTGTCAAACTCAAGGTCCGGGATCCAAATCCGGTCCTTTAGAGCTTTCAATCTGACCCACGGCAGAAAGCAAAAAAGTGTAGATTACCAACTAATTCAGTTGTAAATATCTCAGCTAGATAACTCCAAAATAATACACAAATTCAATGGAACTCCACAATATTAGTAGAGTAGCTTTATTGATCCCACAGGGTGGAAATTTACTGTCATGACAGTTCAGATCAGATAACGTGCAAGAGAAAAAGAAAATAAAAGAAGGCAAGACACACAACTGTGTGATGAAAGGCGTCCAGCCCGAAACGTCACGTTGCTGCTATATTTAGGTTCGTCCTTAACGTTGATCTTCTGCAGCTATCCCACACACACATCAATGATTTCTGTTTGGTTGGTAGATGCGGCGGCACAGTTGGAGCTATTTTGACGTGTCCACTGGAAGTGGTGAAAACCAGACTACAGTCGTCCTCCATCACACTGTACATCCAGCTCAGCTCCGTCAATGGAGCCAGTGTCGCCCGCATCGCTCCTCCAGGACCTCTGCACTGTCTCAAGTAAGAACCATCACAATGAATAGTCTATTAAGACTTAATGTTACAGAACCATTAGTTTTTATTATGTGAAACTTTGTAATAAAGAAGAATAAAATAGAACAATCCTTTTATTGTCATTGTACAAACTACAATGAGCTAGCACCGCTCTGAAAGTGAAAGTAAACAGGAGCCATCGCTCTGCTTTAGGATTCTCATTTTTAACACACACACACACACGCACACGCACACACGCACACACACACACACACATCCAGAGTGAAATAAAGCCGTGTCATGTAAAGAAAACAAACTCTTCTGTGTAAATGAGACGATAAAACAATGCAATGGGAGCATCTATAGAATGTTTCATTACAACAATGACGTCATTGATCGGATCGGTAAATTAAGACATTACAGCTGATCAAATTGATTACATAAAATGCAAAATATCGGCTGATGGGATATGGCTGATGAGATCGGTGTAAAGCCTAATTCAAAGATTCAAAGAAAACAACATTAGGTACGTAAAAGACTGTCGGAATAAAAAGTTCATCAGCAAATAGTGATGTAAAAAAGTGCAATTATCGTATCAATACCAAAAATGTCTGAAATCAATTTTTTTAATCGTGTTTTTGAACAAAAAAAATGTTTTTTTGCACAAACATATGTATAGCATGTAAATCCTTAGTCACTATGTGTCAGTGAACGCACCGTCAGACCTATATAATAATAATAATGATCTATTGGATTTCATATAGAGCTTTATCATAGACACTCAAAGTCACTTTACAGAATGAAGACATTATTCTTTCACTCCACACTTAGTGGTGGTAAGCTACTACTGTAGCCACAGCTGCTCTGGGGCAGACTGACAGAAGTGAGGCTGTCATAGTGAACCATAGGCCCCTCCCACCACCACCAACACTCACTCACACACTACATTCATACTAGACAATGTGGGTGAAGTGCCTTGCCCAAGGACACAATGACAGATACCACTGCAGTGACTGTCCCCCACCCTGGAACTCTCAGTGGTGTCCATCATCTACTGACCAGGACCTTATTAAACTACCTCAGTCCTCAATGACTTTAAGCTTTATTTTCATAAAACATACTTTGATAGATGGAGGTGTTACTTATTTAAGAAGTAGAATCACAATTAAACTTTTTTTAAAAATGTAATTTGACAGTTTGAAAATCATACCACTTGTTTTTTAATATTTATGCTTGAATTTCAGATACAAAATCAAAGTGTTGTCCCAAATATTCACGTGTGATTTTAGATCCTACACTTAATTTTCTAAATCATGTCAAAAAGTTATGCCATGTTCTGAAATGTAACATCACCAACTTCCAACACATCAGCTCTTTATCACTGGAAGCAGCAAAATGGTTTTTCATTGTAACGATCATATCAATATCATGTCCTGTATGTCATCATGGTCTCAAGCCAAACAGACTGTTCTAAACCCTCTAAGGTCATTACATAATCAGGCCTGGAAAATCCTCCATAAAAAACCAGTGCAACGTACAGTAAAATACAGTATGTTGAGCTGATCAGGTGCTCAGATATCCACGTGGTACATGAAATCCTTAATGATGCTGCCCCACCCCCTCTAAAAACATATATACAGCTACGCTCTCAGCTAACAAGTGTTAAGGTCTGTATCCAGGGGTGACCCCAATGTTCCTAAAACAAAGTGTCTTTTCTTATAAAGCCATCAAAGAATGGAATGTACCCCCAGACAATCTAAAGCACACAGACTGTCTGTGAGACCACCAGTCCTACTCACAGTAATGGGTATTTGAGGGTACCATCTGATGGCTACCACACTGTATTATGTGTTTTATGGACTTAAAAACTGTTGCACTTCATATTTTTTTCACTTTAAATAATGCTGCTAAATACTGTAACTTAACAAACCTATTTGTAACTTTCACTTTGTATTTATAAATTACCTTTTGCTAAGTAATTTGAATTTTGTTCTGTAACTTTAATTGTGTATCTTAAGTGTGCCTTGTTAAGCACTACAGATGGAATTTAGCATAGTGCTAAATCTGGTGCATCCATGTTTTTATATATTTATATAATTTAAAGGAATAACCCCCAGTGTTATGTCATAGTATCACATCATACACACTGCTGCAGGTCTGGAATGTTCCACTTCTTCACATTGGTTATGTTTGGTAAATCTTTCATATTTTATATTTTATCTCAATTAATTATCCACTTTAAGTGAGTTTTGGATGTTAGGATTGTTAGCTATATCGCTCATTAAGTTTTCTTTGATTGGATATTTGTTTCAAAAGTGTTAGGGTTAGGGTTATATATTTGTTTTTGGTAATAAATAGTAATGTTTCTTTCTACTTTAATAGAACTCATTGTGTCATTAGCTGGCATGGGTGAAAAGCACAATGAACACGTCGACCTTGAATGAACGGCTTCTGGCAGACATAGGACACCGCTGGTCACGTGACACCAAGCATTACACTAGAGGAAAGAGTGGTGAAATAAAGACTCAACCTTTATGAAGTGGGTCAACATGTTGCAATGACCTTGATCCATTTTCTAGCTCCATGGTTCACTACAAGACTAGAAACTGAACCCACAACCAGTTTTTAATTCTAAAATTCAACATGCTTTAATGTATTGGTTTTTACTTTGTTTAATGTCTGAATGTACATTATAAATCTAAGTGGAATATACGTTAACTATCATTCTCTAGGTTAGATAGAGAGTACGTTGAGCAATCATGGGAAACATCGACTTCATCCGTCCACAAATCTATCTTTATGTTTATCAATGCATATTTATCTACACCCCCCCCCCCCGAAGTGAACACTGGTCAAAAGTCATGACCCACTTAATAAAATTAGGTCACGTTCCATTACATTTATTTTAGGTTCTCCAGTCTAACCCAGTTAGCATTAGGTGCTGATAGATTATATAACTTTTCAAACATAAATTTAGCTTCTTTGCATTTTCACTGTTATAACCTGTTTAGGTATTTCTAATTCTGCTGCGTATCCACCATCAACTGGAAACAAATGGTCATTCTTAGCATCTAATACGGGACATATCCAATACATATTGCACTTTAAAACAATGCATTTCACATTTAAAATCTTTTACATTGTGTTTTTTATGCATATTTAATAGTGATGCACCAAATAACTAAAAACAAAAATATTTTTTTAACTGAAACAAGCCAACAGGAACCAGATTCTATCTAAAGCATCTTCTAAGTAATGGTTGAGATGGAGCATGTAAGGGTTTTATGTTTCTGTGTCAGGTCAACACTGTAGTTATGTGTAGTTACGTGTAGTCACTGTAGTTACTGTAGTTATGTGTAGTTATGTGTAGTTACTGTAGTTACTGTAGTTATGTGTAGTTACTGTAGTTATGTGCAGTTACTGTAGTTACATGTAGTTACTGTAGTTATGTGTAGTTACGTGTAGTCACTGTAGTTACTGTAGTTATGTGCAGTTACGTGTAGTCACTGTAGTTATGTGCAGTTACTGTAGTTACGTGTAGTTACTGTAGTTACTGTAGTTAGTGTAGTTACTGTAGTTATTTGTAGTTACTGTAGTTATTTGTAGTTACTGTAGTTACTGTAGTTATGTGCAGTTACTGTAGTTACATGTACTTACTGTAGTTATGTGTAGTTACGTGTAGTCACTGTAGTTACTGTAGTTACTGTAGTTATGTGCAGTTACTGTAGTTACATGTAGTTACTGTAGTTATGTGCAGTTACGTGTAGTTACTGTAGTTACTGTAGTTAGTGTAGTTACTGTAGTTATTTGTAGTTACTGTAGTTATGTGTAGTTATGTGTAGTTACTGTAGTTATTTGTAGTTACTGTAGTTACTGTAGTTACATGTAGTTACTGTAGTTATGTGCAGTTACTGTAGTTATGTGCAGTTACGTGTAGTCACTGTAGTTATGTGCAGTTACTGTAGTTACGTGTAGTTACTGTAGTTACTGTAGTTAGTGTAGTTAGTGTAGTTACTGTAGTTAGTGTAGTTATGTGTAGTTACTGTAGTTATTTGTAGTTAGTGTAGTTATGTGTAGTTACTGTAGTTATGTGTAGTTACTGTAGTTATTTGTAGTTACTGTAGTTATTTGTAGTTACTGTAGTTACGTGCAGTTACTGTAGTTACGTGCAGTTACTGTAGTTACGTGTAGTTACTGTAGTTATGTGTAGTTACTGTAGTTATTTGTAGTTAGTGTAGTTATGTGTAGTTACTGTAGTTATTTGTAGTTACGTGTAGTTACGTGCAGTTACTGTAGTTACGTGTAGTTACTGTAGTTACTGTAGTTATTTGTAGTTACTGTAGTTACATGTAGTTACTGTAGTTACTGTAGTTATTTGTAGTTACTGTAGTTATGTGTAGTTACGTGTAGTTACTGTAGTTATTTGTAGTTACTGTAGTTATGTGTAGTTACTGTAGTTACGTGTAGTTACTGTAGTTACTGTAGTTATGTGCAGTTACTGTAGTTACATGTAGTTACTGTAGTTATGTGCAGTTACGTGTAGTTACTGTAGTTACTGTAGTTAGTGTAGTTACTGTAGTTATTTGTAGTTACTGTAGTTATGTGTAGTTATGTGTAGTTACTGTAGTTATTTGTAGTTACTGTAGTTACTGTAGTTACATGTAGTTACTGTAGTTATGTGCAGTTACTGTAGTTATGTGCAGTTACGTGTAGTCACTGTAGTTATGTGCAGTTACTGTAGTTACGTGTAGTTACTGTAGTTAGTGTAGTTAGTGTAGTTACTGTAGTTAGTGTAGTTATGTGTAGTTACTGTAGTTATTTGTAGTTAGTGTAGTTATGTGTAGTTACTGTAGTTATTTGTAGTTACTGTAGTTATTTGTAGTTACTGTAGTTACGTGCAGTTACTGTAGTTACGTGCAGTTACTGTAGTTACGTGTAGTTACTGTAGTTATGTGTAGTTACTGTAGTTATTTGTAGTTAGTGTAGTTATGTGTAGTTACTGTAGTTATTTGTAGTTACGTGTAGTTACGTGCAGTTACTGTAGTTACGTGTAGTTACTGTAGTTACTGTAGTTACTGTAGTTATTTGTAGTTACTGTAGTTACATGTAGTTACTGTAGTTACTGTAGTTATTTGTAGTTACTGTAGTTATGTGTAGTTACGTGTAGTTACTGTAGTTATTTGTAGTTACTGTAGTTATTTGTAGTTACTGTAGTTATGTGTAGTTACTGTAGTTACGTGTAGTTACTGTAGTTACTGTAGTTATGTGTAGTTACGTGTAGTTACTGTAGTTATGTGTAGTTACTGTAGTTACGTGTAGTTACTGTAGTTACTGTAGTTATGTGTAGTTACGTGTAGTTACTGTAGTTATGTGTAGTTACTGTAGTTACGTGTAGTTACTGTAGTTATGTGTAGTTACTGTAGTTACGTGTAGTTACTGTAGTTACTGTAGTTATGTGTAGTTACGTGTAGTTACTGTAGTTATTTGTAGTTACTGTAGTTATGTGTAGTTACTGTAGTTACGTGTAGTAACTGTAGTTACTGTAGTTATGTGTAGTTACGTGTAGTTACTGTAGTTATTTGTAGTTACTGTAGTTATGTGTAGTTACTGTAGTTACTGTAGTTACGTGTAGTTACTGTAGTTACTGTAGTTATGTGTAGTTACTGTAGTTATGTGTAGTTACGTGTAGTTACTGTAGTTACGTGTAGTTACTGTAGTTATTTGTAGTTACTGTAACGATCACAATTTTATCACAATTTTTTTCATTCACATCATTTAGACTATTTTAAAGTTATTTACTAATAAATCAAACCATTTCACTTTCTTAGAATCATCACCCTAAATGTAAAAAGAATAAAAGGTCATTTTCAAACATTTTAAAAATGTATCTTAGTTATTTATCAAACTGGTTCTAAGTATAATTAACATCAAACAAAAGGTCTGACATGTTCTTATAATCACACAGTTTTTTACTTCAACTAAAGTAGTGTAGCATTAGCATTAGCATCACATGTTACATAAGGCAGTATATCAGTCTAGTGATTTCTATTAGTTATTGAGGTAACACACTCATATTAATAAAATCATACTTTAAACAGTGTTTGAACGCCTCATTTCACACAGTTTAGACAATCATATCCTTTACAAGATAAAACGTTACTGCTTTGGTTACATTAGGCCTGGGTGATATGGACCAATATTCATATCTATATATTTTTACTCTAAATGACAATAGGTGATATAAACCATTTATTTTTTATCAATAGTTTTACAATAAAATAGGGATGTAACGATTCACTCAACTCCCGATACGATTCGATTCACGATACTGGGTTTACGATACGATTCTCTCACGATTCATTTTACAAAATGGGACTGTACTTAAATGACGGAAAAATATTCCTTTATTTTTTTGGGGGAAAAAAACTAGAAAATACTACTATTTTCCTTTTATTTTTCATTGTCAAAAGAATCCCTTGATGAACTATTCAAACAATGCAATTTAACTAAAAATAAATCTTGAATGAAATAAATAAAAAAATAATACAAATGAAAAAGAAGCCTATTCATTTAAATTCTGGTTCCATAGTAAACAATAAAAAACTGCATAATAGTTATTTTTCTTTTTAAAAGTGCAACTGAAAATGTATTTTGTGCCTTAACAATTGGATTAAAAAAAAAACAGTCTTCACTGTATTTGCGTCAGATATTTGTTTGAACCAGCAGAGGGCGATGGTAACCCAGTGGTCGGTTGGGATGCAGCTAAGTGCAGTGAAGAAGAGATGCTATGCTAGCAGACAGGGTTAACAGAAAAACGTGACTTTTACAGATATTCACGTAATATTACAGATATTTTTTGGTGCTATAGGGGTAAGGAATCATTTATGAATATGTTTAAGAGTAGAAGGCGGCCAGAAAGAAAGTATTAGCAGATTTCGCCCGCCGCCATGACTTCTGGATAGCGCCCTCTGCTGGTTAAAAAAAGTACTGTAATTCAATTTTCACAGCATCGATGTGAACCTTTATACCTATGAATCGATTTTTAACTGCCTTACGATTAATCGTTACATCCCTACAATAAAAACAATAATGTGTCAAAGTCAGTGGAGCCACAAAGACCCTTTTATTAATCAGTAGCAGCACAATGACTACATTTTGTGTCACTTTTGACTTTTTCCTTCATTAAGGCTGAAATATGATTAAATGATGTAGTGATGCTTTTTTCAGGGCAGCTCTGAGTTGTTGAAAGTAGTCTTTAAAGTAATTTATACAATTGTAATGTTTTAATTTTAGTTAGTACACATTCATATCCATAAATATAATGGTACTAATAATTTGCATCATAATTTATTTCGGTTGTCAGCCTTGGTTTTTGAATTTTCGGTTTCGGCCAATAATTTTATTTTAGTAAATCCCTAATATTTAACTTATATTCTGTCTGTACATAACAATGACAGTAGTCGTTTCTTTGTAAGTGGACAAACTTCCAGATGATACCAATGAATATTCAAGTGAACTGTGAACTGTTCTCCTCCTCTTATTAATATAAAATAAATCATTTGTTTCTTCAGGTTAATTCTTGAGCGAGAAGGATCTCGTTCCCTCTTCAGAGGCCTGGGCCCCAACCTCATAGGTGTGGCCCCTTCCAGGTATGTGGAAATATTCATAACTCATAACTGGGTCAGGTCACATGTCCATTAACTATACAGAACATCTAGTCCTAGTCTACGACCAGACCAGACCAGACCAGTATAGAATAGTTTACTTCATCAACACTGGTAGTTTTATTTTAATGTTAATCATTTTTACAACATGATAATGACTTAGAAAAGTCTAGGATTATTAGTGTTTGTTAATAAATTATTCAGCGTACAGCTAGATCAATTATAGCTCAGTTTATATTCAAAACGTCTCCATGAATTCACCAAAATATACAATATAAATGCTTTTTAATGTACATAACGCACAAATAACAGAAATACAGTTCTGAAAACATTTAAATGTGCAAATAAAATACTGACAGGTTTATGTTGGTTATACACTTTATTTTTTAAATGAAACTAAATAAATATTACATTTCTAATTTTATGAATGAATGAATCATTGATTCATAATGATATAATGTGATTATAATTTAATAGTTTTAATTTCGTTTCAGTTGAATTAAAAAAACAATTGAAGTTTTAGCTGTTAATTTAAACAACAATTAATAAAATATAACCTCCCATTTCTGTGTTTTTCTTTATTTTATTCTGGTTTTTTTCTCTTCCTTTCTTTCTTAGTTATTATTCTTTTTGCAATAAGTATATAATCTTATATGTGCTGTACAGTATGTTATTATGTATATTATAGTATATACAGTATACTAACAGTATACTGTATATTAATCACACTCGTAGTGATGCATTACATAACGGTGCAGGTTGAGATAATCTAAAGTAGAATAAAATAAAACATCAGGACAGAGAGAATACCAGGCAGCTGTGATGATGTGGTCATGTGACCTGCCTCCATTTTCATAATAATAATAATGCATTGGATTTTATATAGAGCTTTATCATAGACACTCAAAGTCACTTTACAGAATTAAGACATTATTCTTTCACTCCACACTTAGTGGTGGTAAGCTACTATTGTAGCCACAGCTGCTCTGGGGCAGACTCAAGGAAGCGAGGCTGCCATAGTGAACCATAGGCCCCTCCCACCACCAACACTCACTCACACACTACTTTCATACTGGGCAATGTGGGTGAAGTGCCTTGCCCAAGGACACAATGACAGATACCACTGCACTCCCATCCAACTACTAACCAGACCCAGACCTGCTTAGCTTCACAGAACCAGATCAGCCAATCACAGGCTAGGATGGATACATGTCTATTGATTTGTATTAAATCATCTTAAGTGCAGACAACGTTAAATAAGCATGATTACATTATTGGGTTTAGCTCCACTTTAAAACAATGTTTATTAAATCTGGTTAATTTAATTTAATGAGGAGCATATATATATATATATATATATATATATATATATATATATATATATATACCCTATAGAATATGGACCCCTGACAGACATTTGTATGAAATAATGAAATAAATGTGTTTGACTAGTTTGTCTAGAATGTATTTCAAATTAAATGGATTATTTCTATTATAAACAATGAAGTGTGGAGACAACTTTGAACTATGTCTGACTATGTAACCATCTTTATTAATCAAGTTATTTTTATTTAAGTCACTGTAATAACCACATCTCATACATTAGTATTAAATATGCTACTGTTTTCATTGTGTATGTACACTTCTACACATGTACTGTAGTTCTTACTGGTTTATATTGACACAAACTATACCCATTATCACAGTTTACCAAGATCAATGTCTTCATACATAACAGTGTCATATGTACAGTATGTCATATTCCTGAATAGTTTATTAATGATTAAAAAAGAAAATCACCTTTTTTATTTTGTTTTCATTGTTCATTACACTGGGTCCGTATTCCATAGAGCAGTATTTCTCAGATGGAGGTACGTGTACCCCTAGGGGCACGTGATGGCACTACAGGGGTGCCTGAGAGAGAGAAAGTGGAAAATGAACAAACGAAAACATTAAAAATATGGGGTTTTTTTGTTTAAAATGATAATCGTAATAATGATGATGAAAATGATCTTGATTAGAACATAAACTAAAAATACAAGAGTCAGTGAGAAAATAGTTATGAAATCTATAGAAATATATTAATTCAGGATCAACTAAATACTGTTTCTTCCACTTATTTACAAAGTTAGATTATTTAAAATGTGCGTTATCACTCATTCATTCCATCATTATGATCTATAGATGTTTATTTCATAGAATTCTGAGCAAATTATTAAAGTCAGACAAAAGCGGTACATGGATTCAGAAATCGGAGAGAGAAACGTTCTCGGGCCAAAAATGTTTGAGAACCACTGCCATATTACACTGGATAAAATTCAATTTTCAATTCAATTCAACTTTATGGGGGAGTTAGGGTTATGGGGGGTTAGGGTTATGGGGGGTTAGGGTTATGGGAGGTTAGAGTTATAGGGGGTTAGGGTTATGGGGGGGTAGGGTTATGGGGGTTAGGGTTATAGGGGGTTAGGGTTATGGGGGGTAGGGTTATGGGTGGTTAGGGTTATGGGGGGTTAGGGTTATGGGGGGTAGGGCTATGGGGGGTTAGGGTTGTAGGAGGTTAGGGTTATGGGGGGTTAGGGTTATGGGGGGTTAGGGTTATGGGGGGTAGGGCTATGGGGGGTTAGGGTTATAGGAGGTTAGGGTTATGGGGGGGTTAGGGTTATGGGGGTTAGGGTTATGGGAGGTTAGGGTTATAGGGGGTTAGGGTTATGGGGGGTAGGGTTATGGGGGGGTAGGGCTATGGGTGGTTAGGGTTATGGGGGGTTAGGGTTATGGGGGGTAGGGCTATGGGGGGTTAGGGTTATAGGAGGTTAGGGTTATGGGGGGGTTAGGGCTATAGGGGTTAGGGCTATGGAGGGTTAGGGTTATGGGGGGTTAGGGCTATAGGGGTTAGGGCTATGGAGGGTTAGGGTTATGGGGGGTTAGGGTTATAGGGGTTCAATTACAATCTCACACTGGTCATTGTTTAGATGCTGGTTGAATAAATGCTCTTCCTGGTAAAACAAAAAGAAACTTTCTCTTGTTTATGTAAATTTTAAATGAGTAAGAAATGAAATGATTAAATTGGTTGATTTTAGAAATAACCACAGTTTTAACAACCCATTGAAGGTTATTTGTTGTCTTTTGCTTGTTTGAGTAACGTTGACTTTTTTCTTGTTTCCTGTAGAGCGATCTACTTTGCTGCTTATTCTACAGCTAAAGAGAAGCTGAATGGAGTGTTGGAGCCAGACTCTACGCTCGTGCACATGGTGTCGGCTGGAATGGCAGGTAACCATGGCTCCTCCCCCTCCCTTATGTATGTTTAAATGTCAGTAATGGCTACTTTATCTGATTAATGATCAATACTGATCAATCTACAGTTTGTCTACATCAGACAGCTCGTTCTCAGCAGACATGGAGCATGCTAAAGCTAACTAATGATGCCTGTTGCGTGTTGGAGCTGTTTAATATATTAACTCTTTTAGTTATAATCAAAAATGTGTTTTTTTAAGAAAGCACAATTTAAGACTCTCAGGATCACACAGACACACACACACACACACACACACACACACACACACACACACTAGGCTTTGTTGTTGTGACTCATATTATTTACTGTAAAATCAACCAATATAATAAAGTCAGATGTTTAATAGAAACGTAGATAATGTCTCTTTTCTAGTTGTGGTTAATAAAGTGTCTTAAAGACTAACTAAACCCTGAAGTTTTGGCTAATGTACGTCTAGGAAGCTTATGTCAAACTCAAGGCCCGCAGACCAAGTTCGGCCAGCCGGAGCATCTAGTCGGGCCTACATAAAGATTTTGTTTAAAGTAAAAAAGAAACAACAAAAATTTGGCTTTTCGTAAATTATCATATAAAGCCACATGTAATAAATAAATGCTTTTTATGTGGCACATTCCCACAGGATAATTGAATCCTGAGATTTTGCTGAAATTGCATTCTTTTTTATATATATATATGCTTATAATCAATCTCAGTACAAGGTGAACTCAGACCGTGACACCGGAAACAAAACTCGTAATCAAGCATCAGATCCCGCCCATTTCTGTCCAAATCACAGCGATGCTTATTTGCATTGGATTAGCATTATCACAGGACAATATCTAGTAGCTAATTTACAATTTTTACTGTACAAATTACTGACATGGTTGATTCACACGGGATTAACATCAATTATTACAAATCTCATGTGGTCGCTAGGTAACACTAATCACGTGTGAATATGGCTTTAGTTGTAGATAAAATATGATGGAGGTTGCAGTGCTACATTATTTACGGGAATATTAAATCACAATTAAATGTTTACAACAAAATACATAAAAAATAGAAATACTTTGACTAAAATATCAAGAATCATTCAACACTGCTTCATACATTTGTTTTCAGTGGATTAAAGTCATTTTATTGTGGTTTAGTTCTTCTTTAAATATTAAAAGAATAAAAACTCTGATGGTCCTTGAAGTTTAGGTTGTGCTTTCCTCCTCTGTTGTAAAGTAATCCCTTTGCCCTCCTCTAACTTCTTGTTATGACTGATATATATATTTATATATATATATATATGTATATATATATTGAGGTGTTGCCCAAGGACTCTGTAAATGGTTGAACATGGCAGTTGTTATACTGTGGGGTCTGGGCCCCCCCTGGGCCCCCCTGTTTGCTCTGTGTGTATAGAGAAGAGAAGTCGGCCTCCACTGGCACTCGGGCGGACACGACAGGTAGCACCTTATGTTTCTTTCCACTGGTATTAATAAATGATATGACACATAAACAGGTTAGAATAGTTTTTATTTTGTTCATGATGTTAGCATTAAGCACAGCTACACATGTTTGCAGTTTTAGACACTTTAAGGGTTTAGTTTTTTATTATTTAACATTCACACAAACCTTAGTGTAGTTGTTCCTCTAAACTTGTGAAATGTTTTGACCCGTATTAAGTTATTATTATATTATTATGTTATTATAGAGAAATGCTAACCTTGTCACTGCCACAAGTCGACTGTTCATTATTAGTTTCATTTCATTATCCTTGGATTATATATCAGCATATATTATATACTTTATATTATTTATTATATACTATATATCACCATATATTATATACTTTATATTATATATTATATACTATATATTACCATATATTATATACTATATCATATTATATACTATATATTATATATTATATACTATATATTACCATATATTATATACTTTATATTATATATTATATACTATATATTACCATATATTATATACTTTATATTATATATTATATACTATATATTACCATATATTATATACTTTATATTATATACTATATATCACCATATATTATATACTTTATATTATATATTATATACTATATATTACCATATATTATATACTATATATTATATATTATATACTATATATTATATATTATATACTATATATTACCATATATTATATACTTTATATTATATATATATACTATATATTACCATATATTATATACTTTATATTATTTATTATATACTATATACACCAGATATTAGATACTATATTATACTATATAGCACCATATATTATATACTTTATATTAATTTTTATACTAGATATTACCATATATTATATACTATATATTATATATTTTATACTATATATTACCGTATATTAATATTCTTTATATTATATATATACTGTATTATATATATTACCATATATATATATTATACTGTATATATTATTATTACCATATATTATATACTTATATATTTATTATATACTATATATTACCATATATTATATACTTTATATATATATTTTATACTATATATCACCATATATTATAGACTTTAATATATATATATACTATATTTACCATATATTATTACTATAATATTATAGATTATATACTATATATTACCATATATTATATACTTTATATTATAATATACTATATATTACCAAATATTATACTTTATTATATATTATATACTATATATTACCATAATATTATAGACTATATTACCATATATTATATACTTTATATTATAGATTATATACTATATATTACCAAATATATATACTTTATATTATATATTATATACTATATATACCATATATTATATACTTTATATTATATATTATATACTATATATTACCAAATATTATATACTTTATATTATATATTATATACTATATATTACCATATATTATATACTTTATATTATATATTATATACTATATATTACCATATATTATATACTTTATATTATATATTTTTATACTAGATATCACCATATCTTATATACTTTATATTAAATATATTTTGATACTATATCTCACCATATATTATATACCTTTATTAGTATATTAGTATAATACTATATATTACCATATATTATATACTTTATATTATATTTTATATACTATATATTACCATATATTATATACTTTATATTATATATTTTATACTATATATCACCATATATTATATACTTTATATTATATACTATATATCACCATATATTATATACTTTATATTATATATTATATACTATATATTACCATATATTATATACTATATATTATATATTTTATACTATATATTACCGTATATTATATTCTTTATATTATATATTATACTGTATTTATTATATATTACCATATATTATATACTATATATTATATATTTTATACTATATATTACCGTATATTATATTCTTTATATTATATATTATACTGTATTTATTATATATTACCATATATTATATATTATACTGTATATATTATATATTACCATATATTATATACTTTACATTATATATTGTACTGTATATATTATAATATTACAGGGAGGGTTAGGAGACCCCACTATCAGAGCTGGACCCTCTGAATTTAATTCATGGGGTGAAACAATGCAGATGCTAAGTTAGTTATGCTAATGTTAGCTTAATTCATGTACAGCATTTCTGCAAAATAAAAAACAGAATATATGTAACCTGTTGTATTATTTAAAAAAAATGATGTCCTCTTTTAAAATGATATAAATTAAATGACCTGTTATTTCAGCCACTGGTTTTTGCAGAAAAATTTAATATTGACATTAAAACATTACAACATTTAGCAAATATATCTCAAGTCATTGTCAATCTTTACTTCATATAAAACTACGGTACGTTAGATAAGTCAACTATTCATTAGCATGTATGCTGTACATGCCCACTGTATTATATATTTTCACTTTCCAAGATATGCATCTAAAAGATAATCATATATGATATAATAAATAATATATACTATAATAAAAAATATTAATATAATAAATAATATCATATCATATACTATAATATAAATGTTAAAAAATGAAATAAAAACTGTGTGTGTGTGTGTGGGGTGTGTGTGTGTGTGTGTGTGTGTGGTGTGTGTGTGTATGTGTGTGTGTGTGTGTGTTGTGTGTGTGTGTGTGTGTGTGTGTGTGTATTGTGTGTGTGTGTGTATTGTGTGTGCGTGTGTGTGTATAACAAACATGTTTTAAAACTAATTCTAGAAAGAAGGAAAAAGTGGTATTTATTAAAATGGGGTCACGATCAAAAACAGACAGAAACCAGTGACGTTAGGGTTTGTTCGTATCACAAATATAATACTTTAAAGTCAGGAACTACATGTAAAACTGAACTATATTAGTGCTGGGTGTTATACCGGTTCATACCAAACACCAGTATATATGTTTATTATGATATTAATTATTAATATACCACCGGTGTATTTGATTACACAACGTCAGGAACGCTGCGTTTCAGACGGGACCCTTTCAAGGTAAACATTAGCGCTGTGGTGTTAGTTAGGGTATAAATAACTAAATAAAGCTAGTAGAACATGACACAGCAGAACTTGTGTCTGTTTGGAGATTTTTTGGTTCCGACGTCGACCAAACAAACATTTGATGCAAGTGTTGTCGGGCTAAAGTTGTCGCCGGCGGCAACACGAGCACTTTGCTCCATCACGTTAGCCTTAGCATGTGGTGTAATAATCAGAATGTATTGCGTTAAAGTGGGGGCCATCCACATCAGCAGGTAGCACGGGGGAACGCTAACGATAAGTCCAGCCAAATGTCACTTTAACACACGTTTACTAGCAGGACTCGCTGTGACAGAAAAACATTACAAACTCTATCACTATCCATATTTACTTATTCTTAATATATTCTATAATACAATAATCATAATAAATACATAGTGTTTTTGCTGTTGTTTAGTGTCTTTTTTCAGTCATTTTATTAATTTATTTGGTGATTTTCTGGGCTTTTGGAGTCATTGAGTGTGTTTTTGGTGTAATTTATATGTACAGTTCTTATTTAGTTTTTTTTAGTTGTCTTTAGTGTTTTTTGAGTAAATGTGGTTTTGCTGTTGTTTAGTTTGTTTTTGGTGTCATTTTGTGTTTTTTACTCAATTTGTTGATATTTATCGTATTTTTCTCCTTTTTTGTGTGTATTTTTGGTCATTTTTTAAATTATTCTGGAACTTAATGTATTCCTGTTGTCACTTTGTGTGTGTTTTTTTTTATGTTTTTGTATGTTAGTATATTTTTGTACATTGTAATATTATTATGTGTGTGTGTGGGGCTGCCTTTTGGTTCAATTGTGCAATTAGGGATGTCCCAATACAACTCTTTCACTTCCGATCTGATACCGATATTGCAGCTTTGAGTATTGGTCAATGCCGTTATCAATCCGATACAATATCAGCACGAATCATGCATACTTTTATGACTTATTTTGTAGTGTGGAATGTTAAAAAAGGTTTGATCATGTGATGTTAGTCAGAGAACAATAGTCAACAACAGTAGAGATGAGAAAAACTGACAAAAATATAATATAATATATATCAGAGATTTTAGATGCAGTCCGATGAAATCCGATATTCGTTTTCTGGCTGATATCGACCGATATCTGATATCAATATCGGATCGGGACACCCTTAACTGTAATGATACCATTGATAATAAAATTGTCCACCAGAGCGAGTCACATGTGTGCCAGAGCCAATCGCTAGAGAGCCCACCCCCACTTCCTGGTTTTGAGCAGAACAGCGACCCTCTCTTTGTCGGGGTAGCAGAGCTGAGTCAGTGGGCGTCACGGCCGCCCCGTGGCGTCCTGGCCAGCGGAGCGCCAACACTCCACTGTGGCTTCACTTTTTAACCCTCAAGAGGATTTAACGTTTATTCTGAATTAAAGAGGAATTAAAGCTCCCATGTAAACCTGAGTGTCTCAAAGTGTTTCTCATGCTGGTGCGTCACTTTTTCCTAATTTATACATTTAAATATATGTAAACAATAGTTATCACTTTACATCTCACCTTCAAACACAACCTCATTTGTCCATCCATGAAAAAGCTACTGAACATTATTATATCTATACATACTTCCTACGGACACTGACCTACTGCATGAAATAAACTGTCATATACCGGGAAACCGTGAGAATTTAAAAATGACCGTGATATACATTTTTGGTCATACCGCCCAGCTCTAAGTTTAATGATCCCATAGTGATCATTGTAATATTTGAACACTATATTGAACACTATCGACAGCTGGAGGGTTCTGTTCTAAACCCTAGTGTTTCCTACTCACTTCTAGACTCCGCCTACATGTGAATGTCCTCCGTCCTGATCTAAAACATACTTCCTGTCTCTACTGAATGTAGGTCAAACCTCTGAACCTGTTCTACTGCATCTATGAACACAGTATAGTCACAGGTGCTCATACAGTATGTGGTGCACTACATAACCTTTAACACTTTATTATTGATCCTTACAATATATTTAATAATAGATTTACTGTAATGCACTTCAAACTGTGAAGAACCTTCAATACGTTCTGCAAAAATGTTTATTTATTTATCCTGTTATAAAAGTTAAATAAATGTATTTTTAATTAATCGTGACTAGAGCTTTTCAGTTACGGTTGTTGCTACTGCGTAATGTGATAATGGGAATCATAATCATCTAAAGAAACACAACTACAATTTAAAAAACTGTTTATAGATTGTGTAACTGTATAAGTATATATTAAACAAAGACGTATTTGGCAATTTGAAAAAAAATGCAAAAAATGACAACCTGTATCTGTAGTTTGTTTTTACTAATGAAAATGAAAATAATAATGCAGGAAAAACAGAAGACTGACCTTAAATATGACCTTGAGCTTTGGTCCAATCAAATTAAATAATCTATTTATTTTCATAAATGTAAGCATTTCTACAATAACCCAACCCCTTAATAGTCTAGGAGGAGTTTTACGACACAGGAGTAAATAATACCTCCTACGAGAACAATAACCTTACAAAACATATCAGTCATTTGTTTATTTTAACAGACGTTTTACTTTAGTTTATATTTCAAGAAACTCTTCATTTTAGAGATTTTTGCTGCTGTAAAACAGGTAAAAAGACCAAATCTGTCATAATTGAACCAGATGTGGCTCCTGCACTAAAAAAAATCATCATCACATGTTTTTTAAACGTCTGTTTCACTGAACGACAAGGTTAGCATTTTCCTTTGATCTTAAACTCATCTCAGTGACGTCTGTAACATACAGAAACACTGATGACAATATATATAAATATATATTTGGTGGGTGGGTCCTTTCATCTCCCAAGGTTAACGGAGATGGGGTGGGGGGGGAGGGGGGGCTGTGTGTGACTGTGGAACAGAAAAGCCTGTGTTTTACTGTAAAGCTTTCACCTCTGCGTGATTGGGTGGGACACCCCCATCTGTGCCCCCCATATGTGCAGGCTACTAGCTACTAGCTGCAGCGGGGAGGAGCTGGAGGAGCTTTGCCCCTCCCTGTGAGTACACACATTTAGACAATACTTCATTCTACTCCCCCTCTATTGTCTCCTTTTTGTTCTCCTCCTCCACAGACACCTGAGCATCTTCTCTATTCATACACCTTAACAAAGGTCAAAGGTCATCCATGCATTACAGTGTAAACTCATTGTGATGTTTTAGACTTTTATTCACACTCACACAAACCTTTTTAATGTCATTTTGGGACGACTTTTGATCAAACTTTGTGTGAGTTGTAGATCATGTGAACATTTTAACACATTGCTCCTACATTTACCAGCAATGCATATTTATTTTCTACAACTGTAAATAAACTAATCACTCTTTGGGCTGTGAAACCTCTATCACATAATATTCACTATAAAGTGTACCTGTAGTGGAAATGTATTTAATGTATAACTAATAAACATCATATGTGCATCTTTTTTTTTCTCTCTGATTTTTAAACAAAACACATTAAAAGAATGATTTTATGCCCTGGATCATAAACTATAGTCTCCATTTTACACAGGATATGATGCACATCTGTTGATTCATGTTAGCTGTTGCTAGGCAACTGTGTTCCATTGGTCTACAGCAGGGGTGTCCAATTCCGGTCCTCAAGAGCCTCTATCCAGCATGTTTTAGATGTTTCCCTCTTCCAACACACCTGAGTCAAATGATCAACTCCTCATCCAGCTCTGCAGAAGCCTGATAACGATCCTAATCATTTGAAAGCTAATAGGCTAAGCTAACGGGTTAAGCATACGCACTAAGCTAACAGGTTAAGTTAACGGGCAAAGCTAACGGGTTAAGATAACAGGTTAAGCTAGCAAGTTAAGCTAATGGGCTAAGCTAAAGGGTTAAGCTAACGCACTAAGCTAGCAGGTTAAGTTAACGGGTTAAACTAACTGGCTAAGCTAACGGGTTAAGCTAACAGGTTAAGCTAACGGGTTAAGCTAACAGGTTAAGCTAACGGGTTAAGCTAACAGGTTAAGCTAACGGGTTAAGCTAACAGGTTAAGCTAACGGGTTAAGCTAACAGGTTAAGCTAAAGGGCTAAGCTAAAGGGCTAAACTAACAGGTTAAGCTAACGGGCTAAGCTAATGGGCAGAAAGTGGTTGAATGCAGCTTGTAAACGTACTTGTTCAGATCACTACTATGTTTGTGTTTACAGGGGATGCTATGGGGTGTGTCATGGCACTAACCACACCCCCACCACATTGTTCCCTCTTAGTTCTTTGTGGCTAAATGATGAACTCTTTCAGGAGAACATCCAATCAATGAACAGATATCCTTTCACGCAGCTTTCATCACAGTTGCTCGCCACTTCCCACAATGCACCATTTTATTTAATCAACATTTCCACTACAGGTACCCTTTAAGTATAAAAAAATATATCTAAATATATATTTTAAGAACAGATTCAAACTGTAATAACATACTGAATTTGTAGACTAGATAGTTAATCAATGCCCTGTACTGATTGGTTCTAATAATAATAATAATAATAATAATAAAAGTATAAGTGAATAACCTTTACTGCAGCGTTTAATCCTCTTTAACTATGAACTAAACGTATTAGCATCTAGTTTTACCATTTAACGTTATTTAACAGATTAATTAATAACAGAGTTCACGTTTACTGGCAAAGTTTTAATGTTCACTTTAAAGAATTAAAAATACATTTAAAAAACAAATAACATTCTGCTAATACACTAGGCATTATACTGTATATTTTGCTTGATCATTTCTAATAAAATACAACCAACAATATCAGGTGTATTGATACAACTAACCACACTTTAACGCTTATTAATTCATTGTGCTGATGCTTCCATGTTTATGTTTGATCTTTATATGATTGATTACATAACTAAGAAGTATCAGTAATGTAGATGTGTTTCTAGCGCTGGTATTGATCTCTGTTATTAGTCAGCTGATCCTGTTTGATCAGATGCTTTTCATATTGTTTATATTAGATTATTGAGTGTAGTTGATGTATTTCTAAATGTTTTTTTGTTAGTCTAAACGTGTGGTTTCCTGACGTTCCCAGGGTTCACTGCCATCACGGTCACTAATCCCATCTGGTTGATAAAGACCCGTATGCAGCTGGATGCTAGGTGAACTACTCTACATTGATTATGTCTATATGTATAATTATTAGGTTTAACGGTTTCTATCTGCTCTCAGAAACCGTGGTGAGCAACGTATGAGCGCGCTGGAGTGCGTGCGGCGTGTGTACCAGATGGACGGTATTCGAGGTTTCTACAGAGGCATGTCAGCGTCGTACGCCGGCATCTCAGAGACTGTGATCCACTTTGTGATCTATGAAAGTATCAAACGTAAAATACTGGAGTCCAAGGCTCGCGCCAGCATGGACGAAGAGGAGTCCGTTAAAGACGCTTCAGACTTTATAGGAATGATGCTCGCAGCTGCAACGTCCAAGACGTGTGCCACGTCCATCGCTTATCCTCATGGTGAGGAAAACAAACACACATGGGTGACGGAGAGATAGGAAATGCACAAAAAGACTCCAAAAACATATAAAGCAACAACAAATTTATACAAAACTACTCCAAAAAACATTCCAAAATGTTTCAAAAGAACAACATTAATGACAATAAAAACACACAAAAATCATTCATACACACAGAAAGATACACAGAGCGACACAAACAAATAAAACCCCACAAACTGTAATTTACACAAAACAAACAAAATTTGAGCAAAAATGACAACATTTGTTTGCATTTCAAAATGCTAAACTTAGTGAAAAAAAATTTAAACATTATTAAAATTCATCCTTGTTGAAATCCACAAATGTTTCCTGTTTTTTTTGGAAGAAAATAAAAACACCACATTGATAATAATTTAGCATCTAATTTACTTTAGCAAAATTTTGCATCACTATGAATTTTAAAGAATAAAGATCATCCCAATTTAACTTTAGTTGAAAACATTTATCTATTTAGCATAAATTAAGTTACATTCATAGTGATGCTAACTTTTATTTAAATAGATTGAATACTTTAAATGTATTAAATAAATTAAATACTTTAAATTTATTTAAATCAAATTTAGCATCATTGAATTTTGAAGCAAAAAAGTTTGATTTCACTTAAGCTGAAAATATTTATTTTTTCACGAAATCTAATATGAACTATTTGCTGCCATATAATGGTTTAATTTGATTTGCCAGTATTTCCATTCATGCTGACTCATGTGTTTTTTAACCTGTAGAGGTGATCCGTACACGGACTACGAGAGGAAGGCAGCCGTTACCGCTCCTTTTTTTCCAACCCTGCTGACGGTTTCCCGTGAGGAAGGATACGGAGCGCTTTACCGCGGCCTCACCACTCACCTCGTCAGACAGATTCCCAACACGGCCATAATGATGTGCACCTACGAGGTGGTGGTCTACCTGCTGGGCCGTTAGTTAGAACATCACACTGAGACTGAGGAAGGGTTCAAAGTCCAAATACAGACCAAAACAAACCTGACGACACTGAAATGGACCATTAAAAAAAAAAAAAGACGACGAATGAATGAATGGAAACGGCTTTTTGCAATATGACAGAATCATCCTCAAACTGGGCAGAATGTTTCATTTAAAAACAATGTTTCTTTGCTGGAAAAACTGTAAAAAAACAAAAACACACCTGAAACAAGTATCGTGGAAGGAGAAAACTAAATATGACTTTATAGAAAAGCAAACTGGGTTTGTTTAGTTTGATTTTCTCCAGTTTTTAGTTTTAAACCGTTAAATGCTTGAATCCAGTGGAATCACTTTTACAGACGATAGACTGAAAGGTGACGTTAAAGATGGAGTTCAGACCTCCAACAGAAGAAGAAGAGATGCTGTGGGGACGTCAAACATCAGTTTCAGGATCAACTCATGTTTACTCCTCATTACCGTGCAGTGTGCTAAACAGGAGGGAGTGTGTGTGTGTGTGTGTGTGTGCACTACTTCAGTAAAAAAAAATTCTTCAACTTTGTGTTTTGTTTTGTCAGTACCTTTATTTTATCTACAAGAAAAATAATACTGAGAAAACAAAAGGAAAAATATCATTCTTTTTTCCTCTAAATCTTTCTTATTTTTATTTTCCTCAGTTATTTTCTTAATTTGAAAGTAGATTTTTCCATCACTTCACTCAATTTTTAGTTGAGTCTGGATGAGTGTGTGTCATTCCATCCCTCCTTTTATCCCTCATTTTATCTCCTTTCATCCCTCTCTTTATCCCTCCTTTCATCCTTCCTTTCATCCCTCCCTTCATCTCTTTTCATCCCTCATTCCATCCCTCCTTTTATTCCTCCTTCATCTCCTTTTATTCCTCCTTTCATCCCTTTCATCCCTCCTTCCAATGCTTCCAGTTGATTTGATGACATTGCACTTTTGTGGCCTTTTCGGGGCTCGTCTCATGCTTTAAATTGAAATAAATCGAGTCGTGTGAACAGTTCTAAAACTTTTACGGGACTTTGTATGGAGAAAAAAAAACAAGTATTAGAAATTATAACAGACTTTTTTAATATTAGAGCAGATTTATTAGTGTTGTACAGCTGAGTCGTGAAAGACGTTTGTTTGTTTTGTGAAGTACGGTAGGTGTTGCATCATTTGTTCTTAGGAAATGATTGTTTTAACACTTTGTGCAATTGTTTTGTTTTTTTACATACGTCTGTTTCAATGTTGAGGCTTATATGAAAGAAAATTGAAACTAAAAAGATAATCATGTCCAAAACGGTAATTTCATCTTTTTTTTTAAACCATCTTTTTCTCTAAAGTTTTCTCCTTCTAGACTTTTCTATGATCACAATTTTTCAATTCATCCAACTTTGTTTAAATCTCAGGCTAAACTGAGCTGTTGCAACAATATAATCTTTATTCTTTATCTTCATCAGTAGCATATTAATATTTCAGTGACATAGTTTTTTTAAACGCATTCTTTGCTGATAATGAAACAAATGCCAAAAAACAAAAAGACCTAAAACAAGTGAAAAACTAATGCAGACATAAAATGTGATTCTCTCTCATTTCAATGTCAGTATTAAATATTATTTTGTGACGGATGCAGCATCTCTAGCAGGGTTTTATGAAACGCACATTGTCGTCAATAATGTGATTTATTTTTGAATAATAAAAATATATGCACCAAATATCTCACGTGTTTTTTTACAGTGAATTCTGTCATCAATATACGCTACATTGATAAGCATTGATCCTAGGGATGTAACGATTCACTCAACTACTCCCGATACGAGTCGATTCACGATTTATTTTACAAAATGGGACTGTAGACAAATTTTTTTTTTTGGGAAAAAAACTAGAAAATACTGTATTATTTTCCTTTTATTTTTCATTGTCAAAAGAATTCCTTGATAAACTATTAAAAACAATGCAATTTAACTAAAAATAAATCTTGAATGAAATAAATAAAGAAATAATACAAATGAAAATGAAGCCTATTAATTTAAATTCTGGTTCTATAATAAAACAATGCAAACTACATAATAGTTATTTTTCTTTTAAAAGTGCAACTGAAAATGTTTTTTGTGCCTTAACAATTGGACTTTAAAAAAAAAAAACCGTGATTGTACTAATTTACGTCATATTTGTTTGGACCAGCAGAGGGCGCTGGTAACAGTGGTCGGTTGGCATGCAGATATCTTTCAGTGAAGAAGAGAAGCTACGCTAGCAGACAGAGCTAATAGAAAAACGTGACTTTTACAGATATTCAAGTAATATTACAGATATTCTTTCGGTGCTAAAGGGGTAATGAATCATTATTAACATGTTTAAGAGTAGAGGCAGCCAGAAAGAAAGTATTAGCAGACTCCG